>NC_142801.1:21545616-21634003 GCF_049724085.1 Artemia sp. Qi Xiang Cuo
TTTTTCATTGTTGAATCTTTGTTTAATGTTTTATGGGCTGCTGCAAAAATGCATATTTAAAGCATTGTAGCCCCGTTTCAAAATTGAAACCTTAAACCCCTCATGTAGCTGACAAATCTGGGTGGCATTTTATTTTGTTACCCAGCCATCCTCATAAAATAGAGTTTTTTTTAATCTACTGAGATTCAGATCCATGTTTTCAATGTATAAAATTATGGACCCACTTCCCCTCTCATTAAACGTGTCCAAAGTTGAAATCAATTTATTTATCCAGTTAGAAAAATTGTACTCACATTCATTTAGACCAAGGCAAAAAGTCTTATTGTCAGTTGAAAAATGAAAATAAAAAATATCCCCGGATGTTCCCTTTTGTAAATAAAATTTTTGATTTACTGATGCTTTAAATCCCCCTTGACCCTCCCATTCTGAATCTGAATCTACACTTGTGCTCGAATTTTGTCGATGTAGCTATGGAGAACATTCACAGGGTCAGTTTAAATAATGCCCCCGTCAACCGCGTTTTCCTCGGGAGGAAAAAAATCTACCCTACATGTTTGTAAGTGACTTAGAGCAGACTCTAACAAATAAAATTCACGTAATTCCGGGTACATGACACTATTTTCATGTCCTGCACCTATTTGCACACGACTCAATTCACTCATAGTAAAACCATCGTCAAAAATGTCCCCGGAAAAATTAGATCCAACAATTCGCATTGTTGTATTATTACTACTACTACTATTATTAGCACTAGGTGTATCATTAAGGGGAATTGTGGGGGTGACGTAGAATTGTCAATAACACCATTTCCCGTCTATTCAATTACATCAGATGGAGATGGCATAAAGTCCTCTAGGCTAGTTAGCATGTCTTCCAGTGTGTTTTGGGACAATTGATCAAGCCAGACTGTATTATTTTTGTGACGTAATTTTTATATGAGAATCCAGTTCAGTTGCACTACTAACATCACCTAAATGCTCACGCATGAATCTATCTACCCATTCTGGATCCTCTATCATATCAAAGTCACAAGTTAAATCATATGCTCTAGTCATATCCCCATAAACATAATTAAGAAAACCTCTATGCCATTCCACATTGTCTAGAACTAATGCTGATGGCTCATCTCTGAACTCCCCTGGTGGTGTTAGAATTGGTTCAGTAAATGCCGATATTTCATCACCCAATGGTGGTGGTATTTCATTAATCTATAAAAAAGAGCTTATTTTTTATGTGAAATAACCATTATTTTTATAAAGTTGATAAACTATGTCAATTTTTCATAGTCATTGTCCCACCACCTGAACAATAAAAAGAAGAAAAAAAAAGTTACATTGGCACATGTCTTTCATAAAGACAACTGAACATGTTAAAAGTGAACAAGCGAACATGTCGCTTAGCGACGGATTTGACTGAAGTGCTGGACGCAGTTAACCTGGACTAAATAAATCATTGCTAGCGAAGAACTTTTTTCTCCTTCCATATCAGCAATTAAAGTGCCCCCCCCCTTCCCCAAAATTTTTATATGTCAATCGTGAAATATCATTATTCACCGCAAGCAAATAAGAAGTCGATTTACTAAATTATTAAACAATATTTGTTTTGAAAAAAACAGCTTTTAAAAATTTATAAACGATTTAAGAATTAAAGCTTAGCTAAATAGCCCCCAAGACCATCCTTGTGTTTAAGACGTCGTTCATAAAGAATTAATTAAAGCTATAAAATTGTAACACCCAGAAGGTTTTTGTATCTCGTTACCCCAAATATATGCATGCTAATTCAGTTACATTGCGCCGCAAATTTTTACATGTCAATCGTGATGAAATAAACACACATCCGTGATCTTTCTTCTGCGTGGCAAAAAATAGAAAATTCCACATTTTTACAGATAGGAGCTTGAAATCTTATCATTTGGGCTGTCTAATACGGTAAATCTGATGGTGTGATTTGTGTTAAGATCACTTGACTTTTAAGGGGTGTCTATCCCTTTTTTTTCAAAAATCAGGAAAATATTCTCAGCCTCGTAACCTCTGATAGGTAAGACTAAACCTAATGAAATTTATGTATTTGAAATCAGCATAAAAAGTCAACTCTTTTTATATGTCTGTTGGTATCAAAATTCTGTTTTTTAGAATTTCGGTTACTTTTGAGGACGGGCGCTCCTTACTTACAGTTAATTACCACGAACTGTTTGACGTCGTTGAATTTTTAATGCTTAGGGTTGTTTTAAAAGCTAAAAAATAGTCTTAAATTCTGCATTTTAGTATAATTTTTCTTTTATATTTTGGTTGTTACGTTGAGTGCGGCCCTTGGGCCGAACTCAGGCATAGGGGCGAAATATTCATTTAAAGTTTTGAATTCCACTGTCTTCAGAAAATTTTTTCCTATTGTTTTGATTGTAATCAGTTGCTAAAGATGGAAAGGCAGCATGGTCATCTTCATAATTTGCGTGTAGTTTTTATCGAGGATGTGTTCCCCTCTCCTCACGAAATAAAATTTTACGTAAGTGTTTATTGGGAGCAATGTCACGTTTATAAAAATTTTATCGTGACAATGTTTTCACTTTTGTTACTTTCATGTCAGTTCTCAGGGACAAGGACAGAGAGAGAGAGAGAGAGAGAGAGAGAGAAAGAGAGAGAAAGAAAGAGAGAGAGGGAGAGAGAGATTGGGGAGGAATAGCATTACTCACCGCAAGCATATAAAAAGTCGATTTATTAATTATTAAAATATTTTCAGAATATCTATTTAAAACTTACATCGATAATCACAGCCAGCTCGTCAGACTCCTTGCTCCAAGAGTCCTTAGTCACAGGTCTATTGATGCACGGGAAAACAAAATCCTTTACTGAATCGTGAAAATCGACTGGTATCTCCCCATCAATTTCAAAAAACCATCCATCCGAGCCATTCTCCTCAACACTGTCAATGTTGGGGAAATGGGGAGCTTTAGGGTCATTGAACCATTTATAGTCACTGCAAGGTAGCGCATAATGGGACATGGCCGAGGGGCAGAGAGAATTCATATTGAGGAAAACTGCATCCGATTTTGTCCCCGTCTTCTCTGCTGTTGGATCAGTTTCCAAAATACGATCCCCGTGAAAATCAAAATCACCACTCACTGACCTTTCGATGAACAAGTGCTGATCAATGTCTGTGATTAGCCCAATTTTTTCCCAACTAATTTTTAGGATGAGGTCCACCACCAGATGAGGAGATGAAAAATAATAGTCCAAATCAAGATTAAATTCCCAATAGATTTTGTCCGTATTTTTACACATAATGTCAAACAAAGGTAACACGTCACTCGACAAATACAGCTTGCAGTAGTCAAACCCATTTTTACACCCTCCCTCTGCCCACACTTTCGTAGCAAAACTGTATTCATCGGGGGTGCACCTACGATCATGTAGACTGTCGTAAAACGATTAAATCGGAGGAATAGTTTCCTCGGTGAATCTTGACATGCAACAATAATATCCATAAGGATATATGCCCTTGACCGTCAACAAATCATATAAATCATTTTGAAATTGTTGCTTGAGAAGGGGTAAAGCGTTGCAGCCGTCATCGTTTTTCTGCACCTGAATTAATTCGCTCAATGATTTAGGGAAAAACTGTAGGAATCTAAAAGGCGAATTTTATGCGTGTACTCAACGTCGGCTTCAATAAATTTCCACATAAATTCCAAAACAAGCAACTTTTCCGATGATTTAGGCATGATTTTGTAGGAAAAGCTGTCTATCACCCATGCATCATCCACAGTTCCATTTCTTTGAAGATGTGCCATTGCTGGTAGCATATACTTCAGATCGTATTTAGAGTTTTGTATATAAACAGGAAGAAAGAGTTGCTGTTTCATTTTTAAATTACATGAAATGTGAGCCCACCCCCGAAAGTTACTTTTTCCCGTTAAATTGGCATCAATAAGATAATTATGATCCTGGACAGCGTCTTTTGGAGCAAGAACACCTCAACAAACCCAACAAATCGTCCCGTTTTTTAGTGCCAGTTGCTGTTTATCTGATAATGTCATTGGATAGTTGGTATGACGCAATCGTGAAAGTGCGACGTTTGCTGTTTTTATTAAAGATATCAATAACTGTTCCATACTACCCTCCTCATCCATAGCCAAAAAAACTCTTCCAACTGCATTTTGTTGTTGTAATCGCGACGAGCATGTGCAGAGGAACACGCAACTAGTTTGTGTTCTTTGACTATATTTGGCCTTGATGGGTCTGATACCTTCACCAGTCTTAATTCACAGTCTAAAGACACTTTGTCAACTTGTAACAGGGAATTTTGGAAATTTTTATATTGTAAAGTATCTTTGCCTTCTGCCGGCATTTCAATTCTTTGATTCTCATGAATTTTGCAATGCCTCAGGTGATCCGAGAATGTTCACTAAGATCTAAATGAGGAATGGCACATTGGGCAATAGAGACATTCTCCTTTGTTCTTGCTATGGGATAAGAGTCGACTTATTGCTGCAACGGGGAAAAATGACCATAGGAATTTACATCTTTGGGAGGCTCGTAAATAACCCAAACCCAATTTTTAACATTATCCACCATCGGTGTCCTCACTGAATACAAAACCCCTTTTTATTTGGTTTCTTTCCCCATCCTAAAAATTCTGTGTCATACTGGAGAACAACCACCCCCAACCCAAGATTTTCATTTGCTTTTTCAAATAAGGTTATATCTTCTAAGGACACTGAATGCTTTCCCTCTAAACAATCAAAATTTACTTTAGGGAAATTTTTTCCACCGTTACGAGCTAGTCCGTCGAGATTTTTCATTGTTGAATCTTTGTTTAATGTTTTATGGGCTACCGCTAAAAATGCATATTTAAAGCATTGCAGCCCCGTTTCAAAATTGAAACCCTGAATGCCTCCTGTAGCTGACAAATCTGGGTGGCATTTTATTTTGTTACCCCGCCCTCACCTTAAAATAAAGTTTTTTTTTAAATCTACTGAGATTCAGATCCATGTGTTCAATGCATAAAATTGTGGACCCACTTCCCCTCTCATTAAACGCGTCCAACGTTGAAATCAATTTATTTATCCAGTTGAAAAAGTTGTCCTCATATTCATTTAGACCAGAGTAAAAAGTCTGGTTGCCAGTTGAAAAATGAAAATAAAAAATATCCCCAGATGTTCCCTTTTGTAAATAAACTTTTTGATTTACTGATGCTTTAAATTCCCCATGACCCTCCCATTTCTGAATCTGAATCTCAATTTGTGCTTGAATTTTGTAGCTATGGAGAACATTCACAGAGTCAGTTAAAGTAATGCCCCCGTCAACCGCGTTTTCCTCGGGAGGGTTAAAATCTACCCTATATGTTTGTAAGTGACTTAGAGCAGACTCTAACAAATGAAATTCTCGTAATTCCAGGGACATGACACTATTTTCATGTCCTGCGCCTATTTGTACAGGACTCAATTCACTAATAGTAAAACTATCGTCAAAAATGTCCCCGAAAAAATTAGATTCAACAACTTGCATTGTTGTATTACTACTACTACTACTATTAATAGCATTAGGAGTATCATTAAGGGGAATGGTGTGGGGGGGGTGACATAGAATTGTCAATAACACCATCCCTTGTCTGTTCAATTACATTAGATGGAGATGGTATAAAGTCCCCTAGGCAAGTTAGCATGTCTTCCAGTGTGTTTGGGGACAATTGATCAAGCCAGACTGTATTGTCCTGTGACGTAATTTCTAAATGAGAATCCAGTTCAGTTGCTCTACTAACATCGCCTAAATGATCACGCATGAATCTATCTACTCATTCTGGATCCTCTATCATATCAAAGTCACAAGTTAAATCATCTACGCTAGTCATATCCCCAAAAACATCATTAAGAAAACCTTTATTTCATTCCACATTGTCTAGAACTAATGCTGATGGCTCATCTCTGAACTCCACTGGTGGTGTTAGAATTGGTTCAGTAAATGCCGATGTTTCATCACCCAATGGCGGTGGTATTTCATTAATCTGTAAAAAAGGAGCGTATTTTTAATGTGAAATAACCATTATTTTTATATTGTTAATAAACTATGTCAATTTTTCTTAGTCATTGTCCCACCACCTGAACCTTTAAAATAAGAAAAAAAGTTACATTGGCATATGTCTTTCATAATGAAAATTGAACATGTTAAAAATATATTTGGTTTAGTCAGGAAAATGAAGTCTTATTCTTAGAGGATAAGTTAGAACAAGAGAATGATATATAAAACTAATGGTTTTATTCAAAAAAAAAAAAATTTCAGAATAAAAATGCAAAATAGGGATCCAACTCTAGTGCTTGTCCATCTTGATTATAATTTTCAATAAAACCCGAGCATCGTTCAACCGAGGCAGTATGTTCTATGAAGCATTGCTCTTCAGCCTCGGTTAATGAGCATGCATCCCATACATTGGTCGCTGGTGTTGGTGCAACTTTCCCCCTTTTCTCGACAATTCAAATTTTCCAATGTCACTTGGCAACGGATTTGATTGAAGTGCTAGACGCAGTAACCCTGGGCTAAATAAAACATTGTAAGCGAAGAACTTTTTTCTCCTTCCATATCAACAATTAAAGTGCCCTCTCCCCCCCCCCCGGAATTAAAGTGTCTGCGTAACGCCTCCATTACGATTTCTCCCTGCACGAGCAAGAAAGTAATAAATTTTGATTTTGCTGAACATATCAGTACCTATTCTGAAGGCGTAGCAAACTTGTTTTATAAAAATATAAATAAAAACTAACGTGGATAAACAAAATTAATGTAGCTTGTAAATAAAATACAATACCCCATTTTGCTGCAATGTCCCCCTGTTTCATAGGTCTGCATTTATTATAAAAAAAAGTAAGTATGACGGTAATAGACCCTTAAGGTCCAAACCGACGGTGCTGATCTCCGTTTCGTGACCCTTCAGCCAGGAAGTGCAATGGGGGGGGGGGCAAATGATAAAGAATTATAGAATAAATCTTAAAATCTTGACGGGGGGGCAAAAGCCCTTAGAAAGTCAACCCCGCCTCATCCCATCCCATCCATATGTACGTGAATGAATGATGTGAATGATGTATAATATTATTTAGTAAAAAAAAAAAAAAAATTAACTCTCTAATGCAGCCAAAGACCTAAGCCTAGTTAAATGGTAATTGGTTTGGTTAATAGAACATTAAGCGCAACATTTATTATTTCTTTATTTACATATTGGAATTAACATTTTAAAATTAGAATAGCCAAGGCTTTTGGTGTTTTGAATATTCTCGTTTATTTGATTGAAATTGTTTAATTTTAAAATAAAATAATGACCTTTCGAGATTTAGGTCTCGTTAGATTTCAGTTCAATGTCTTCTTTTGCTTTGAATATTCTCGTGTATTTAATTGAAATTGTTTTATAATAATAAAAATAACATAATGAGCTGTTGTGGTCCAGTTTGAACTTCCTGCATTCAAAATTTGGTCCAAATTTAGGATCTAGATCCTTACTTCTAATCTCCCTCCCCCATCTTCTAAGAAGTAAATAGATCTCCACACATGTGACATGTGTATACAAATAAACTAGAATAGTCTTCCTCATTGAATTTGAGGATGCTTAAGACTGTATGAATCAGGATTTTATTTCATAATTATATATTTTATTTAGTATTTAGTATTCCACTGGTAGCGTTGATTTTCACCAAATCTGGTGTTTATAAAGGTTTTACTAATAGCTCAAAACAATTAAAACTGGTAAAAAAAGGCGAATACGTGTTCTTCAGACGATGTTTGAGTTCCGAAAAAACTGGTATTTTTTGTATTGTATACAGGCCTATAAAATTTGTAACACCCAGAAGGTTCCTGTATCTCATTACCCTAAATATATGCATGCTAATTCAGTTATATTGTGCCGCAAATTTTTACATGTCAATCACGAAATAGCATTATTCACCGCATGCATATAAGGAGTCGATTTACTAAATAATTAAAATATTTTCAGAATATCTATTTAAAACTTACGTCGATAATCACAGCTAGGTTGCCAGATTCCTTCTCTGCTTTGGAATGCGGTGCGAGGCGAATTACAGTTGATCTGATTGCA
Source organism: Artemia sp. Qi Xiang Cuo (assembly GCF_049724085.1). NCBI lineage: Eukaryota > Metazoa > Arthropoda > Branchiopoda > Anostraca > Artemiidae > Artemia > Artemia sp. Qi Xiang Cuo. Next base: position 21,553,690 of record NC_142801.1, read on the forward strand.
TTCAATGATTCGATTAATCCCGTCTCGGTGTTATCCTGAGTTTCATCCAATTTTGCACGTTTTTGCTGCGATGACTGATCAACAGCATTCTAAAATAAAAATCATTTTCAGTTTTCAAACTATTTAGCTTATGAGAGGGCACTGCCCCCCCCTTCAATATCACAGTACCAAACCCCCAAAAGTTGAAAAAAATGACACAATCTAATTAGCTACTTCAATTTTTACTTATTCAGAATATTAATGGAGGGCACTGGGCCTATCAATTCCATAGTACCAAACACAAAAAGTTGACAAATATAGATCTTTTTTTATATGCAAAGCTTTTAAAACTTTTTATATACCTAAATTGTGAAATACTTAAAATCACAGAAAAAAGGAAGAAGGAAGACTCCGACATAACCTAAACCAAAAAATTATTAAGTATATGAAGGTGGTCGCCCTCTAGTCAATATCTCACCCCTTTACGCTAAAGTTTTTTTTAGCACTTTCAAAAGAGGTATCTATTCTAATTAACCAGCCTTTGTGATTCAAGAGTTCGTGATTTGAACAAAATTCGAACTTTAGCGTAAAGAGCGAGGTATTGACTAGGGGGTAAACCCCTTAATACATGTGATAAAAACATATAAATATAGAAGTTTCGTTATGTAAGTTAATTCGTAAGTTAATTCATAACTTAATTTTGAGAAAGCCATTTTTAGCCAACAAATTTGTAAACATGCTCTTCTTAATCACATAGTGAGAAAACATCCCTTTACAGGTAGAAGAACGTAGTGATTTGATTATTTTATTGGTGAAACTACCCACCCAGTTTGAATATTAACACCTTTTTTCAGGTGGAAAGGATGATAAACGATTTGATTATTTTATAGCGAAACTGACTGGCCCTGTTTTGAATATTTACCGAAATTTGAAGAAAAAAAAACAGGGACTTTTTAATTAGAATAGGAAGCTTTTTTGAAAGCGCTAACAGCTTTAGCGTAAAGAGCATGATATTGAGGAGGGGGTGACCTTTCTTATCTGCCGAAACTAATATGCAAATTCTATTTTAATTTTTCATATACAATGAGCCAAAATCAAAGTGAACCTGCCTCTCTTTTTTTTTGAATATTTACTAAAATTGAAACGCATGGACTGTTTAATTAACATATGAAGCTTTTTTAAAGAGCTAACAGCACGGTGAAAAAAGCGTAAGTAAGGAAGGCAAAGGAAATTCTTCCTTAACTTAATAGCGAGACAAAAAATAGATTTCTTTTTTTTATTATATAATATAAGAAAATTTTACTCACCAGAAGTCGCTTAGAAGATTCCATATCTCTATCAATGTAAATGATTGTAAAATATAGATATTGATAGAATGAATGATCTATTCAAACGGTATAAAATTATAATTTAAAACTTGAATATATACAAAAAAATAACTGAATATATTAACACCTAAACAAGACCCACTGGTTTTCTGACACGGATTTACCCTAAAAGACATGTATACCATATATATTACGAAGTAGAAATTATCTAAGAAACTTGTCCTTCATAACATATTGCGCAATTCCCAACTAGAACAAGATGGACTAGAAGTATACACCATGTGAGGGAGTTCTGAATCTCTTTGAAAAGGTGTAGAGCTGCTATAGAATTCCATATGTACTATCTACTTCGGAAATTCACTTGTCCTAGATCAATATATCTCTCTCTCGTTAATGCGCATGTGCAAACTTCGCCCCGGAGACAAATCAATTTCTCGAAAATTCACTCCCCTCGATTATGCAAATCAAGTTCTCGGAAATCCATTTTCCCCCTCGAGTCCTAGATCAATACATTCCCCATCGATTAAATAAATCAAGTTCTCGGAAATTCACTTGTCCTAGATCAATACATCTCTTCCCCTTAGTACGCATGTGCAAGCTTTGCTCCGGAGACAATTCCCCTGGACGAACAACAACAAATCAATTGACCTTGACCTCATTAGACTCGATCGATAATCCTTGAATAAATTATAGCCCGTCAGCGTTAGACTAAATTGTAGATGGCAGCACGCAGTGTAATCAGTATTCTATGCCCATATATGGACTCCCGTCACGAGCAATAGGGGCCTCTCTACTAATGCTAAGGTATTAGTAAAACTTTCAGGGAATGTTGAGGGCAGTGTTGAGCTGAATAAAGCAAACTATGTACATGTGGGTTGTCAAAGGGGTGTATTAATAGTGCCCCAGCAATGCCTTTGGGTATTAGACTGAAACTTCCAGGGCTACCAATATTATTACTACTTTTTCCACTACTTCTATTAACTACTACTGCTATTATTGAGCTAAACCAAATAGTTTAAGTACATCTAGGTTGTCAAAACAGACCAGGGTGTCAAGATATCAAGGCGGAATATCTTAGGACTGGAACAATGTATAGAGCAGAAACTTTCAAGGAAAGTTTAAGTTGCTTTAGAACTAAATCAAGTGACAATATGTGCATGCTGGTTGTCAATAAGACGTCTCAGCAATATCTCGACTATGACTACGGCAATAGAACGACTGAGGATATTAATTTGAAACTTTCAGGGTTACTACTATTACTACTTCTGCTCTTGCTTTGGACTAAATAAAAAGAGCGTAAATACATCCAGGTTGTGGCAAAAACGTCTCGGCAATATCTCGACTACGACTACGGCAATAGAACGACTGAGGATATTTTGTTCAACATCTGAATAGTAAGCCAAAACCTGAATTTTTACAGAAAACAAAATTGGAAACTTTCAGGGCTACTATTATTACTACTTCTGCTCTTGCTTTGGACTAAATAAAAAGGGCGTAAATACATCCAGGTTGTGAAATAGCATAGATGCAATGTATTAGGAATAGAATAGGATACTAAGTTTTAATTTTAGGGAAACTTGAGGATAATTTGTGTCCAGATTGTCAAAAAGACGTATATTATTGAAGTTGTTCAAAAATTTTGTCCAACATCTGAATAGTAAACCAAAACCTGAATTATTACAGAAAAAAAATATTTAAAATACTATTTTCTTAGCAAATGAAAAATACTATGTGAATTAAAAACGAACAGAAACTAATTCTAAAAAACTGCTTCCACCAAAGAAGTTTTTCAAAGAAACGTAAGGAGCTACGATAAACGAAAGATGAGCTGAAATACATTCAAATAATTTTCAAGCATAGAACTACCGTAAATCACAATAAATAAATAAATCACACCTAAAACGAACAGAAATTACAATAAAAAGCCCAATCAAGCTCAAAACGAGCAGAAACTAAGAGGAGTGGGGCTGACGCCCGTCGTGCCTTCTAAAGAGCATAATTTACACTTTACTGAAAACGAAATGCGACTCAAATGTTTTCTCTTTTTTACATTTAGTAAATCTGAAACTATTAAGACTTCTAGGAATGAATATCAGCATACACATTAAACAATCAACATTCATTTGTTTGACGTTGTTTTTTTTTCAGTACTCTTGGTTATGGTGATGACTTTTATTTCATTTTTTCGATATTAAGAGAAATAAAAACACATAGCTCAAAATAAGAATTGTTTTCAGTAAAGTGCTATATGGCAAAGTCTTTAAAAAGTATTCCAAGTTCCAATTTTCATGTCCTTTAAATCATTAAAATTATTTCCGCCTCAGGAAAAGCAATGATCCCGGATACCAGTGCAGGACGGGGATCGCAGGACGAAGATTGTTCTTTTCGGCCAACCGTCTAGGGCTAAACGGAAAGCAGGTCGTCCTCGTCTGGGGTGGGAGGACGTCATAAAGAAAGATTTAAAGGAAATGGGAACCTCTTGGGCGGGTGTAAAAATGGAAGCTTTGAATAGATTGGGGTGGAGGAGGAGCGTGCGTAGCTGTATTGGCCTCAGGCGGCTTGGCGCTGCGGGGAGTTGTTAGTAGTAGCAGTAGTAGTAGTAGTAGTAGTAGTAGTAGTAGTTGAAAAAGTATGGCAGATGTCAGCCCCACTCCTCTTAGTTTCTGCTCCTTTTGAGCTTGACTCGGTCACTGATTGTAATTTCTTTTCGTTTTGAGTTTCATTTATTTAATTATTGTGATTTATGGTAATTTTACACTTGAAAAATTGTTTGACTGTATTGTGCTAATATTTGGTTTAATGTAGCTCTTTACTTTTCTCTGAGAAACTTTTTTTGTGGAAATTTTTGTTGATTATTAAAGAGACATAGATGAAACTCTCGATACAGCTTAAGTTAAATTTTCATGTAAAGAGTGGGTGGTTTAGGAAGGAAATAGTAGATACGTACGCTAAAAAAATTTTGGCAGGGGAGATGGGAAGGGGGACAATAAAAAAACTAATCTGCTTTCATAATTTAATAATAAGTGTCCAGAAATTTGGGAATTTTTTTTATTTCGGTGGGGGGAGGAGGGTCAGGCCTGGGGTCCTCTATTACGTATGTATATGGGTGACAGCCCCCCTGTTTATAGGAAACTCTATTTGTTTAAGCTGTAGCTTACTCTTTTCGTTCATTAAAATGAAAACTTTATTTATTTAATTTATTTATTTTATTTATTTTATTTATTTTTTTATTTAACAAGGGACATTTGTTCTATTGCTTCCCGTTTAAAGCATTTTGTCTTTAGATCCAATGCGCAATCTAAAACGAATATTGATTGACTTTTTTCGTATTTTCGTCTTGTTTCTCTTTGACTTCCCCTTGACAGTATATGTGTTGCCCAGGTTCACTGTCCTCGCCCTGAGCTTCGATAGTTAAAAGGTAAACTAGTTCATTGTTGAATACACTTCGCTTTTAAAAAAGAATAGATTGGAAGATATTGGTTCAATAGACTATGTTTAAAATGTTCAAAAATTACAAAAAGAATCCACTTCGTTTGTGCAGACACAGGTCAGTTATCGGTAACTCTTTTCTTTTTTTTTAGTCTTGTTGGGGTTCAGCATTGGCACAACCGAAAAGATTGAAGACTAGGATGAGAGGGGGGTGTGCATAAACCCCAGTCATAAATTTGAGAATTTATTAGTTAATGTGTACATCTCGAACAAAATTGACAGGTGAAAACTAACTTGGACCCCTTGTGCGAGCAAACAAACCATTGGGCCCGTGCCCCTTCCCTAAAAACTTATTACTTTAATAATTTATTTCGTGATTTCCGGTAGCTTATATCCCATCCGGCCTCTGTGGCTTTATTAGGGCTTCTTCTCTTCTCACTACTTGATGAATTTGGCAATAGTATTTGCTTCTGTTTTGCGCTAGACGTAGGAGCTGGGGGAGGTTCTGGCCATTGAAGTTATAGTACAATCTCTTGAGAGGTCTGCCTCGAGGTTGTGTGTCATGTACCCATCCTTCAAATGTTATTTTTTTGAGTTCACTTGATGCCATTCGTTGGATATGACCAAGCCAGCGGAGTTGCTGACTTTTGATTCGGTCTATGATAGTGCGTGAGTAGTAGAGGAGTTTACAGAGGCGTCTTCATTGGATATTCGGTCAATGTAGGTGATTCCTGCTATTCGACAGATCCCTGCTGTCCCCCAGGGAATCATCGTTTGATCGTTATGCTTCCCTAATTTTTCACAGATTTCTGTGAAGTTGCCACTTTCAAATAAAATTATTTTGGTTTACTAAAATTAGTTTAAAGTTTAATTTACGCCTGATAATTACAAGGAAAAAAAAATCGTAAGACGAAAAATTGATTTTTTTACGATGGACGGGGAACTTTGCATAACATCAAGATAGCCCAGTTATTTCGTATTGCACTGTATTTAGCGATATACCGCACCCCTGTGCATGAATTGGCTGGAGTTGGGGCCCAGAACCTCCCACGAGAATGGGCAGAACTTGAAAAAAATTGCAAGAAATGGTGGTACTTATGTAGAATCTGGTAAGTGTGCTATACGTGAAGTTTTGTTAATGCTAATGAAATAAAACAAAATAGGATTAAAATATAATAGTTTTTGAGCAAATTGGGCTATATTTTTGCACATTAGGGGGGGGGGGGTAAAGCATAGCATATATTAAATACTTAACCTAACCGAAACCAACCTAGGTACCTTTTATTCCCCCTAAGGCCCAGAAACTAAAGTTTAAATATAGTTCCCGGAGTGAGAAACCCTTTGTTTATGCAGCATCTAGGCATTACCCGGTAAAATGCCTATCTGTTCTCGCAATAATTTTCTTGTACTTACCGGATTCTACACAAGAACCGATCGTACTTACGTGTTATGGTGACCACACCAAAGAAGTGAAGTTAGGTTAATCCTACTGAAATATACTAAAATATGATGAAAATAAATACTTTAGTAACGAAAGTATGGAAACTGCAACAGGTAATTATGGAAAACAGGCCGCCCAGAACGCATTATATTCAGAAAACATGCGTCCTTAAAGTTCTATAAAAAAGTGTGGTCGCTATAACACGTAAATACTGAAATAATAGAAAAGCCATGGTTCCATTATATTCCTGTTTGTCCTTACTTTCACTCTGTTTCGTAGAGCCCTTAAAACATAGATTATTGAACATAAATCTTGCAATTTATTTCCCCGGACATATTTATCTTTTATTTCGTTTTTTTTTTTCGTCACCTAAAGCAAAAAAAAACTACCCTAACTCTTTAAAAATATCTGGCAATCATGTCTATCTTAAACTCGTGAGGCAAGGATGCTTCTTGTGCCTCATAGCGCAAAATACCTGATTGACGACAACCATCAACTTACCTATAATTATGTATAAATGCGGTATTATACACATTTCGCATGGGTTCTCGACTGAGTATCTAGCATAGCACGATATACTTTATTTTGTAAGTAAACCAGATGCAGGTACTTCAAAAAAAAGAAGAAAAAAAAAAAAAAAATCTCCAAGTTTATAAAAAATATACAATAAAAGAACCAAAGACACAACTACAAAATAAACTAACAAAAAGTTATAAACACCATGGGTGTAGAGGATGGGGCAGCAGCTCCCCTCCTATAACTTCAAGTTTACATTAGATATTAACGAGAACTTTTCATATGTTGGAATTTTTCTGTTATATGTTCACTGGTAGATGGTTGAAAAAGCTGAAAATAAACACAAATTTCCAATATTGATATTTATGTTTCAATATTGATTTTTGGTCCGATATATTGATATACACCAGTTTTTAAATTTAACATCGCCCAAATTTAAACTTTTGAATTGAATTCTTAAAACAAGAACCTGTTACCTAACCTTAATGTGATTTGTGTCAAATCGCTTTTATAGATTATAGTGTTTATAATTTCTGTAAATTTGAAATAGGATAGTGGGTTTACTATATTGTAGCATTACAAGAAGATAATAAGAGTATAGTAATCCAAGAAGATTAATACTAAAGCTAATTGGTGATATATGATTTTTGATTTTTGGGGATTATTGATGAATACACATTTCAAAAGGTAAGATAGAACTTGCTGGCGATGTGAGGTTTTGTGAACTTCCCATATAACTTCGGCTCCCCACCCCTCCCCCCCCCCCCCTCCATCACAGAATCGGCTGCCTCCCCCTAGACAAGATGCTGCCTACGGCCATGATAAACACATATCATAGGCAGCGCAATAGCACTGCCTAAATAAAGAACGATGTTGCCACAATGTATTATTTTTTTTTCCTCCATACCCGGACACTTCGTATCGAAGTAGTTGTCGTAGAAACTTCAAAAGGACTCATTCGATTGGAAATTGGAGTGGCTAGTGCCCTTTTTAATAGTCGAAAGTGATTGTAGGGCAACTAGCCCCCCCCCCCCCCCACCCCCCACATTCCCCCAAACACAAACAAACAATAAAAATTTTAAGATAGCCGTTTTGTTCAGCGTAGTTGATTTCCAGATAAAAAATATGTTTTGATGAGGTCCCTCCCTCACAACTCTCGGGGAAAGGGTTTTAAGTTATGCCCTAAGGGCATATAAAAACGATGTTGGCACAATGTACTATTTATTTATTTTTTTTCCTTTAGACCAGGGTACTTCGTATCGAAGAAGTTGTCGTAGAAACTTCGGAAAGGGCTCATTCAATTGGAAATTGGAGTGGTTTGTGCCCTTTTTAATAGTCGAAAGTGTTTGGAAGACGACGAACACCCCTTCCACGCCCACCATTTCCCGAAACGCATCAAATCAAAATTTTGAGATAGCCATTTTGTTCAGCGTAGTTGATTTCCTGACAGAAATTATGTTTTTGAGGAGGACACTCCACCACAGCCTTCAGGGCAAGGGTTGTAAGTTATGCCCTGGGGGCATATAAGGCTTTTATAGAAGGCGTTGTCATAGAAACTTGAAAAAAGTCTCATTCGATTGGAAATTTCAAAAAGGGCTCATTCGATTGGAAATTGAAATGGCTAGTGCCCCATTTTAATAGTCGAAAGTGATTGGAAGGCAACTAACACCCCATCCACGCCCACCATTTCCCCAAACAAATTCAATAAAAATTTTGAGATAGCCAATTTGTCCCACGACGTTGAAAATTCAGGGAATTATACCTTTGAGCAGGACACTCCCCCACAGTCTTCAGGGCAAGGGTTATAAGTTATGCCCTGGGGGCATATAAGGTTTTTATTGAAATCCTTGCCGTAGAAACTTGAAAAGGGCTCATTCGATTTGAAATTCAAAGGGCTAGTACCCTTTTTAATAGTCAAAAGTGATATGAGGGCAACTAACCCCCCTCATACGCCCACCTTTTCACCAAACACATCCAATCAAAATTTTTAGATAGCGTATTTGATAGCTTTATTCAACGTATTTGAAAGTTTTGGAAATTAAGTCCTTAAGGATGACAACCCCCTCCCCCCACAGCCCTCAGGGCAAGGGTTGTAAGTTATGCCCTGTGTGCACATAAGGTTTTTATTGAAAATGTTGTCGTAGAAACTTCAAAGGAGCTCATTCAATTGGAAATTGAAAAGGCTGGTGCCCTTTTTAATAGTTGAAAGTGATTGGTTAGCGACTAACACCCCTCTCACGCTCACCATTTTGCCAAACACATCCAATCAAAATTTTGAGATATCCATTTTGTTCAACGTAGTTGAATGTTCTGGGAATTAGGTCTTTTATGATGATTTTGTTCCACGCAGTTTAAAGCTCAGGAAGTTATACCTTTGAGCAGGACACTTCCCCCACAGACTTCAGGGTAAGGGTTATAAGTTATGCCCTGGGGGCATATAAGGTTTTTATTGAAAGCTTTTTCGTAGAAACTTCAAAAAGGGCTCATTCGATTGGAAATTCAAAGGGTTAGTGCTCTTTTTAATAGTCGAAAGTGATTTGAGGGCAACTACCCCACCCCTCCCTCTCACGCCCACCTTTTCCCCAAACACATCCAATCAAAATTTTTAGATAGCCATTTTATTCAACGTAGTTGAAAGTTTTGGAAATTAGATCTTTAAGGATGACACCCCATCCCGCCACAGCCCTCAAAGCAAGGGTTGTAAGTTATGCCCTGGGAGCATGTAAGGTTTTTATAGAAAGCGATGTTGTAAAAACATCAAAAATGGCTCATTCAATTGAAAATTGAAAGGGCTAGTACCCTTTTAATAGTTGAAAGTGATTAAAGGGCAACTAACCCCCATCTCGCGCCCACCATTTAGCCAAACACATCCAATCAAAATTTTGAGATATCCATTTTGTTCAACGTAGTCTAAAGTTCTGGAAATTAGGTATTTTAGGATGATAAACCCATCAGAGCCCTCAGTGTAAGGGTTGTAAGTTATGCCCTAGGGGCATAAAAGGTTTGTATAGAATTTTGTTGTAGGAAATTAAAAAGGGGCTCATTGGATATGAAATTGAAATTGCCCTTTTTATTAGTCGAAAGTGAGTGGAGAGTAATTAACCCCCCTCTCACGCCCACCATTTCCCCAAACACATTCAATCAAAGTTTAGAGATAACCATTTTGTTCAACGGAGTTGAAAGTTCTGGAAATTATGTATTTAAGGATGACAAACCCCCCAGAGTCCCCAGGGCACTGGTTGTAAGTTATGCCCTGGGGGCATATAAGGTTTTTAATGATAGAGTTGTCGTAAAAACTTCAGAAGGGGCTCATTCAATTGGAAATTAAGAGGCCTAGTGCCCTTTTTAATAGTTGAAAGTAATTAGAGGGTAACTAACCCCCCTCTCACGCCCACCAATCCCCCAAACACATCCAATAGAAATTTTCAGATAGCCATTTTGTTCAACGCAGTAGAAAGTTGTGGAAATTAGGTCTTTGAGGATGACTACCCCGCAGCCCTCAGGGCGAGGGTTGTAAGTTATCCCCTGGGGGTATATAAGGTTTTTATTGAAAGCAATGTCGTAGAAACTTCAAAAGGGCTCATTTGATTGAAAATTGAAAGGGCTAGTGCCTTTTTTAATAGTTGAAAGCGATCAGAGAAAGACTAGCGCCCCTCTCATCCCCACCATTTTCCCAGACACATCCAATCAAAATTTTTGAGATAGCCATTTTGTTTAACGTAGTTGAAAGTTCTGGAAATTAGGTCTTAGAGTATGACAACCAACCTCACAGCCCTTAGGGTAAGGGTTGTAATTTATGCCCTGGGGGCATATAAGGTGTTTATAGGAAGTGTTGTCGTAGAAACTCAAAAAGGGCTCATTCGATTGGAAATCGAAAGGCTTAGTGCCCTTTTTAATAGTCGAAAGTGATTGGAAGGCTTGACATTTTTATAGTAAAGATCGATGTGGGTATAATGTATCATTTTGTTGTTGTTGTTGTTTAAACCAGGGCACTTTGTATCGAAGGAGTTGTCGTAGGAACTTCGAAAAGGTCTCATTCGATTGAAAATAGAAAGGTCTGATGTCCTTTTTAATAGTAGAAAGTGATTGGAGGGAAACTAATCCCCCTCCCACGCCCACCCTCCCATTTGACGTATGTTTGAAAACTAAATGTTGCTATAAGATTAAATCAAAATGCACTGTGTTAATTCCTAATAAGGCATCTCAGCAGTATCCCAAGAACGATTGAGGGTATTATGTTCAAACTTTCGGGGCTGTTTCTGCTCTTAAAATTTAACCAAATCAAAATAGCGTAAGTGTATCCAAGCTATCAAAGAAAGTAAACAGATTTTTTTGCGAATGGTATTGCGAAGTTTTCCAATTCAGGTCAATGAGGAGGTATGAAACTAAATTAAACACTATTATTTGTGTCCAGATTTTTAAGAGGGTGTATGTTGTTAAAAATTGCTGAAAATTTTTCTCCACCATACAAATAGTAGGCAAAACTATCAATTCTTAAAGAAACGAAAAGATTTAAAGTATTGTTTTCTGTTTCCCTGAAAAGACTGTGTCAGTACAAAACGAGAAGAAATTAATTAAAAAAAAACTTTTTCCACAAAATAAGTTTTTCAAAGAAAAGTAAAGAACTCCATTAAACCAAAAATGAGCAAAAATAAAATCGAATAATCTACCAAGCGTGAAACTACCCCAAATCAGTATCGATAAATGAATGAAACCCAAAACGAACAGAAATTACAATAAATAACCGAGTCAAACTCAAAACGAGCAGAAATTAACATAAGTTGGGCTCAAAACTCCTATGCCTTTCCAAGGCCAGAACATAATTTGTACTTTACTAAAAATAAAACAAAAAAACAACAAAAACAAATGAAAGTGTATTGTCACTTTAATATACATATACTGATATTTAGTAATGAAAATGTTAATGTCATTTGATTTACTAAAGATATAAAAGTAAAAACTTCAAAAAGGGTTCATTCGATTGGAAATTGGAGTGGCTAGTGCCCTTTTTAATAGTCAAAAGGGATTGGAGGGCAACTCGCCCCCCCCCCACGCCCATCATTCCCCCAAACACATCCAATCAAAGTTTTGAGATAGCCATTTTGTTCAGCGTAGTTGATTTCCACATAGGAAATGATGTTTTTGAGGTGGAAACTCCCCCACAACCCTCAGGGCAAGGGTTTTAAGTTATGCCCTGGGAGCATATAAGAACGATGTTGGCACAATGTACTATTTATTATTTTGTTTTTCCTTTAGAGCAGGGCACTTCGTATCAAAGAAGATGTCGCAGAAACTTCGAAAAGGGCTCATTCAATTGGAAATTGGAGTGTCTCGTGCTCTTTTTAATACTCGAAAGTTATTGGAAGGCAACTAACACTCCTTCCACGCCCACCATTTCCCGAAACACATCCAATGAAAATTTTTAGATAGCCATTTTGTTCAGCGTAGTTGATTTCCAGATAGAAATTATGTTTTGAGGAGGAAACTCCCCCACAGCCTTCAGGGCAAGGGTTGTAAGTTATGCCCTGGGGGCATATAAGGTGTTTATAGAAGGCGTTGTCACAGAAACTTGGAAAAGGCTCATTCGATTCGAAATTCAAAGGGCTAGTGCCCTTTTTAATAGTCGAAAGTGATTGGAGGGCAACTAGCCTCCCCCCTTTACGCCCATCATTCCCCCAGACACATCCAATCAAAATTTTGGGATAGACATTTTGTTCAGCGTAGTTGATTTCCAGATAGAAAATATGTTTTGAGGAGGACAATCCCCCACAACCCTCGGGGCAAGGGTTGTAAGTTATGCCCTGGGGGCATATAAGGTTTATATGGAACGCGTCTTCGTAGAAACTTCAAAAAGGGCTCATTCGATTGGAAATTCAAATGGCTATTGCCCTTTTTAATAGTCGAAAGTGACCGGAAGGCAACTATTACCCCTTCCACGCCCACCATTTCCCCAAACACATCCAATAAAAATTTTGAGATAGCTAATTTGTCCCACGACGTTCAAAGTTCAGGAAATTATACCTTTGAGTAGGACACTATCCCCACAGTCTTCAGGGCAAGGGTTATAAATTATACCCTGGGGGCATTTAAGGTTTTTATTTAAATCGTTGTCGTAGAAACTTGAAAAAGGGCTCATTCGATTGGATATTCAAAGGGATAATCCCTTTTTGAATAGTCGAAAATGATTTAAGGGCAACAAACCCTCCTCGCACGCCCACCTTTCCCCCAAACATATCCAATCAAAATTTTAGATAGCCAGAAAGTTTTGGAAATTAGGTCTTTAAGCATGACAACCCCTCCCCCCCACAACCTTCAGGGCAAGGGTTGTAAGTTATGCCCTGGCAGCATGTAAAAAAAAAACAAAAAAACAAATGAATGTGCATTGTCAGTTTAATATACATGTACTGATATTTAGTAATCCAAATGTTAATATTATTTGATTTATTGAAGTTATAAAAGTAAAAACATTTATATTTTTTTCAGTAAAGTGCAAATTATGTTGTGGCCTTGGGAGGGCATAGGGGTTTTTAGCCCAACTTATGTTAATTTCTGCTCGTTTTGAGTTTGACTCGGTTATTTATTGTAATTTCTGTTCGTTTTGGATTTTATTTATTTATCGATGCTGATGTGTGGTAGTTTCACGCTTGGTAGATTATTTGATTTTATTTTTGCTCATATTTTGTTTAATGGAGTTCTTTACTTTTCTTTGAAAAACTTATTTTGTGGAAAAAGTTCTTTTTAATTAATTTAAGAAAGAAAAGACATATAGTATTTAGCAAGCTGGCTTTAAATCCAGTATTTATATTGAACAGAATATAGTCACGTGGACTCACGTGACGCCAATGCTTACTGCTGGACCGATATCTAACTTATACATAGTGGTGGCCGAGATTAATGCCAGCAGGGCTTAAAACTTGTTCAAACGGGAAAATAACGTAGTCTTCATCGATCGTCACTTAAGCAGGGGCGCCAATGGGGAGGGGAGCAGGGGGGGGGGGGGGGTCGCCCCCTTATATTTGTTTGCCATCTCTTAGATTTGGAAAGATTTTCATTGTCAGATTTCATAATCATAGTTCAGATTTTCATTTTTATTTCATAATTCAGCAAAAGATTGGTATTTTTAGGCAAAAAAAAAAATCCCCCATTGACTTTGAAAAACATAGTTTTTTATATATTCATTTGAAAAGTTAAAAAATGCTACCACTCCACCCTAAATTTTCCGGAATTTTTTTGGAAAAATTTTTGGGAAACCCAAACATTAAACATCAAACCCAAACGCTTTTTTGCTTAGTCGTGAAAGCGAGTTTTTCGACAAAGCATAACGTAAAGTTGCAATTTATTAGAAGCAGGCAATGAATATGACGAATTCGGTGCATAGGGGGAGAAATGAATCTAATGTATGTAAACAAGACACTAAGAAACTACAGTACATAAATAAAATATATTAGAGCCCTTACAAAAAAAAAATAAAAAAAAAAATAAAAAAAATGGTTCTGGAAACAGCTAAGATAAGATATATGTCAACCAAACAAAAGCAACTCAATATAGCAATCACAAGCCCCCCACAAAGGCTCCATGGCCTGTAAAAGAGGGGGATCACAAAACAAGAGATTCAAATATTAAATCATTAATCATTTAACCTCGTAAAATGGGAAAAAAACACCTACTCAGAAAAATAGAGAGCAGAAGAGTAAAAAAAAAAAGAGAAGAAGAACTGACAGAAGGAAAGGGAGTTCACTTAAATAATACATTGAAATCCGGCGATGCAGGACTTTGGCAAAAAAAAAGATTTGACAAAAGAAAATAAAAAAAAATAAAAAAAAAGATCTCCATTAAAAAATGTAGATTATATCTTCTGTAAAGAGGAAGGTTTTCAAAAGATTAGGATGGAGGATGAGCGTGCGTAGCTGTGTTGGCCTCAGGCGGCTTGGTGCTGTGGTGAGTTGTTAGTAGTAATAGTAGTAGGTTATTTTGCGACTAAAATACATATGACCCCGCTTCTCTAAAGATTTTCCTTCGATTTTTCCTTGAGCGTAGCTAGGGATTATTCCTAGGGGAGCAAACAACCAAGGATAAGAGTAAGTCAAATATACCCATTCTATCTAACTCTTAGTCAGCATTACGGTGGATGGCACCACCTGGGGGGGGGGATAGGTCCTACTAGAATTTTTGTCTTCCTTAGATAATGAAAAAAAAATTGCTCCCCTATTTTAGATTTTGAAAAACACGTTTGTTTTCTCCCCCCTAAATTTTCCCCAATTAACACCACGGCTTTGTACTCACCGCAAGGATTTTTCTATGGAGGAGACAGTGATTTTTCTAAGGAGACACTTCCTCCCCCTCCCTTCCATCACTGTCTCGTAGCTAACCTATAAATTTTCCATGGTGTTTAATCTAAAGTTAGCAAACCGTTTACAACACACTTTTCCATCCGGCATTTAATTCGAAACATTGTTGCTTTTATCTGTAATACCCAGCTAGCCCAGTTACTTATAAAAACTTTTACTATCAGTGTCATTAATGTAACTCCGGGGTTGAATGACTTATTGAGCACTTTCTTGGTTCTTGTTTGTTTGTTTACACTTGCTAATGCTCATTATTTATTTGCAAAGATATATGCAACATTAAGTACGAAATAGAAATTTGTTAGGATGAAAATTTTGCATGGTTAACAATTATCCTTGATAGGGCAAAACAAGTTATACCACTATGGCAGAACTGGGGTTTTATCCTAATAACTTCTTTGGCCCAAATGTTTTAGCTCTGAAAGGGAAGGGCAAGGGAGGCACAACCATAGAGGGAGGCACAAGGACAAGAGAGGATTTCCCCTCTCGAAATATCCGAATTTTTATAATTATTTCTGTAGTGTCCTATGTTTTTTCATTTAAATAGACCGTTTTTTCTTTCTTTGGGCTCGCCTTCAGTATGTCCTACCCAAGTAAAATTTATTTACTTGGCTACCCAAGTAAATTTATTATTCACAGGCTTTGTCTCTTCTTTTCAAATCAATAAAACAAACATGTAGACACAGCTCCTTCGGATTACCTAATTTGGACTAAAATATCGTATTAATAGGTGAAAGCTTCTAGGGAAAAGTATTTAAAGTAAAAGAACTGGGGTTTTATCCTAATAGCTTCTTTGGCCCAAATGTTTTAGCTCTGAAAGGGAAGGGCAAGGGAGGCACAACCATAGAGGGAGGCGCAAGGGCAAGAGAGGCTTTCCCCTCTCGAAATATCCCAATTTTTACAATTATTTCTGTAGTTTCCTATGTTTTTTCATTTAAATAGACTGTTTTTTCTTTCTTTGGGCTCGCCTTCAGTATGTCCTACCCAAGTAAAATTTATTTACTTTGTTACCCAAGTAAATTTTATTCAGAGGCTTTTTCTCTTCTTTTCAAATCGATAAAACAAACATGTAGACACACAGCTCCTTCGGATTACCTAATTTGGACTAAAATATCGTATTAATAAGTGAAAGCTTCTAGGGAAAAGTATTTAAAGTAAAAAAAAACTTGTTTGGTGCAGCGCATCCAACCCGTATCCCCTATCCATCCAGCGGTATCCTCAAAATGAGTATTCTATCAAATCCATCTGTTATATCCAGGACTCTTGAAATGTCTTCCACCACGAAATATACTATAAACAAGCCCCTGGGGTAGTGGAGGCTGACAGTTTCATTCCACTAAGAAACTAAGAAAATTAAAAAGGTAAACATGTTATACTTTGAAAAAGTTGATAATCTGCCACGACCGTGGGAATTCAAGTCGGACAGATTGGGGGGGGGGGGGGGATCAAAAATGTGAAAGAAAGTCATTTAGTAGGATACAGTAGAATAAGAATCGTCATATTGATTGATGGGGGTGGAAAATTTGTTTTCATTCGTAAACCAAGAAAATTAAAGGGCAAATAATTTATAATTCGAAAAATACGGCTTTGACTCTCGGGAGAAATTTTAAATAATCAGTTGACCAGTGGTACATCAGGTCCTGTTTTTAATAGCCTTACGCCATAAATTTTATTTAAAAAAACTGGCAAAAAAGATCCCCTCTCTATAAAATTTGGTGGGCACACATGCTTAACGTTGATTGGCTCAAGTACTAATTTAAACCACTTAAAAATAATGCTAAGCAGAAAATTTAACCTCCTGCAATATCAAAAATAAAGCTTTATCAAAAAAGTCTGACAAGTTTTTTTTATGGTCAGAGAGATATGAAAAAAAGGTATTTTTGTTGGAAAATTAGTGTTTCTTTTTTAATACAAAACTTACCTTATTTTGTCTCCAAGCGGATGTAGCTTTAACTTTCTCGTCCGAAAAGGGGCATTGCATTGCTATGATCCAAGGATATTTGTGTGTTGCTTAGAAGTAAGTATTACAAATTTATGGTTTCTAAGATTCGTTCCTTTGCAACCAGTACAACCAAATTTATAGTTCCCAACTAGGGGACGAAGCTTCGCTCGGTGAAATAACAGTTTCTTTGGTCCTTTTCAGAAAATAACTTTGAAATCACTTCATTTTTTTTACTTTCAGACTAAATTTTTTAAGTCTCTTTCAGAAAATAACTTTAAAATCATTTCATTTTATTCGCTGCAAAGAGTAAAACCATTAGGGTATTGGATGTCTGGGTATTGTCATTAGGGTATTTTCGACGTCATTCACATGGAAAATGCTTTTCCACATTAACTTTCCCAAAGTCGTGACCTATCTAGATAGTTTTTTTTCGCACCAGGAAACGAAAAATTATCTTATTCCGAAGAATCATTTTAAATGAACAATAGACAAAGACCCAAGCTTGATCCCCGCCCCCCGCCCCGTTAACAAATCATTATCGTAATTTTGCTGTTGCAATGCGTAACGTTTAGTGTCAGGCAATGAAGTACCTAAGATTCACTTCATAGCTGAAGCTCGGAACAAACTGATTTGTCAACAAACAAATATGTTTCAAAACTCATCCATCTTACTCTCAGGACTTTCAACCTACAAGTGTCTCTAATTTCAGTCAGCAATTATCTTATTTCGAAAATCTTATTAAATGAACAATAGTCATCGAGCTTGGTCCCCCGTTATGCAAATTATTATTGTAATTTTGGCTACCGCAATGCGTAGCGTTTAATTCGAAGCAATGAAGGATTTAAGACTCACTTCATAGCTGAAGCTCGGGACATTCATATTAAATCTGAAACAATTTCAACGATGAAAAAGACGGGGTGTTCCCATTTGAGCGCTTTCCCATTTGAGCGCCACGGAATTTTGTTCCATTTGAGCGCCATGGAATTTTGTTCCCATTTGAGCGCCACGGAGTACCATTTGAGCGCCAAACCCAAAATTGTGATTTTGCGGTGGATGAAGCGTGGTTTGCTGCCACATTGACCTGTAGAAATATTTATTGCCACGAAGACAACGAACAAAACTGAGGATTTTATTGGGTCAATGGTTGTGAAAATAACTTCCATTTATAGTATTATAAACTAAGTAAATATATATAGTATTTATGTATACCATATATATTTACTACTAAAGGTATATACAGGTACTTATGCATTATGCGGTATCCACCGCTATATACTGTATGAGGAAAACAGACATGAAGACCCGTCGGTAAATTTTTCGCAGTTGATATTATTGACATAAGAATAAAGTAAACATACCACTCGATACCTTTTTTATGCTCTTTCCAAATAGAATAATCATTTTTTCTGATATGAATTTTACCTCCACCCCTATATATACCAATTCAGGGTATATATTTGCACATTAGGGGGGGGGTAAATTTTATTTCTGATGTAAATGGGAGGAAAGTTAAGAATTGACCCCCACCCCCCTACTTTGCACATATATACCCTGGATTGGTATACCTAGGGGTGGGGGTAAAATTCATTTCCGACAAAAATGATTATTATATTTGGAAAGAGCCTAAAAAAGGCATCGAGTGGTGTGTTTACTTTATTCGTAAGTCAATAATATGATTTGCGAAAAATTTACCTGATCACCTAGCTATATCACCTAACATACGCAAAATATTATCTGGCGCTCAAATGGGACACAACTGAACTAATTAAAATACGGCGCGCAAATGGGAAATTCCCATTTGCGCGCCATGGCGCTCAAATGGGAAAGCGCTCAAATGGGATACACCCAAAAAGACTAACCTTTCAGTTGCGTTTGGATCGAAGTTCATGTGTTGATTTTTTCCGAATAGTACAAAAAACTCAAAAAACTAGCTCCTCTACTCCCTCTCCCCCCCCCAATTTAGACAAATTATTCTAATTGAGCTCCATCCTGGTTATACCCACCCCAAAAACATTTTTATTGCATTTATTAAAAGCTCAATAAATTAGCTAGCGGGTTTCTGGTCAGCCGAAATTCTTTCCTTACACCTTATTTAGAAACACTGTGGCTCTGGCTGATAGCCTAAATGGTTACCAAGGCTACTGACATCCTTAGCTACTAACAACGGAAAACTGCCTAGAGACATTCCAGTTGTAAATTTGCTCCAGTGCAGGAAGGGTGTAGCTACTGAAGGTAACTGTTGATGATTCATTATTATAATAATAGTTGATAAAGGAGTAGCGTAGGGCAGAAATCAGACAGGAAGAAAATAAATATACCATTAGATTCTACTTTCAATACTCTTTTCATGTATAATGGCTGCCATTGCAGTGTATTTTAATGGGGCCAAATAGGCCTATAGGCTAGCCCTAGGTATGCAGGCCTACAATTTTTTCCACTATCCATTATTTTTTTTTGCAGATGGGCTTTTATATTTGGTCCCATTAGTGGGTCAAAATTAGCTAAATTAGTCACATGGAGAATCCAATGGGATTTTTTTTTTCGTATCTGATTTCTGTCCTAGCCTATGCAGCACTGGGTCCATACCTTTAGCCTAGGCTACCCAAAAGCTAACCTACGCTAGTAGCGGTCTTAGGCACCATAATATGGGGGGCAGGGTTTACCACAGCTATATGACGAATTTGGTATCAGCAAGGCCGTTCTTAGGAGGGAGGGGCATTCGGGTCAGCTGTCCCGGGTGCATAGCTTGGAAAGGGTGGCTACGGCTGGGAGATTGCCCACTTTGATCAACTTTTTCACTTTGATTCGGCTTTTTTCTTATATTTGCATCAGGAGGGGGCGCTGTAATCAATTTTTCCCTGGACATCACCAGCCCCAGGATCAGCTCTGGATATCAGAATTTTGAGGAGAAGGGCAATTGTCCCAACCCACCTGCCCAGTCCTGGAACCGCTAGTCTGATAATTACAGGTTTCTATAGTAGCCTAGGCTAGGCTAGTAATAGTCCATCACTTGTGAATTTAATTTTTAACTTTTCTCGGCTAGTGAACTGCATTTATAGCCTACACTTAGCCTAGGCTCATGGCCCATTGAAGCCACGGCTCATAGACATTAGGAGGGGGGAGTAGGAAGCTGACGTTTTTACTTAATGACATTTCTGGCATGCGCGTCAATTCATGATTATGTAGTGGGGAGGAGGCAAAATGTGTTTTTTAAAATCTGAGGGAGGGAATTTTGTTGTTTTTCCGATTTATTCAATGAAAACTGCGAAAAGTATTTTCGAATAAAAATACCAAAACAAGTTTTTTTTTTATCTAAGGGGAGTGATTGTCTCCAACTGACGTAGCCTTACTTCCATGCTCCAAAGGGTTTCTACGAAGCACCAAAGGTGTTTGGGTACAAGTGAAAATCTATGGTAGGCCTAATCGTAGCTCAAGATTATTTTTCTGAGTAAGAACTACAATAACAGAAGCATCCTCAGCTTCCCTCGTGGGCAGGGGCGATCCGAGGGGGCGGGGAGGCCCCCCCTCCAAATTTGTTGGCATTCAGTAAAATTTTCGGCGAAGGCGAAAATTTTGGCAGACATTTTGCAAAATTGCCCGGAATTTAGCAAAATTCTTGATTTCTGCAGAAAATTCGGCATAAATGAGGTAGCGATTCGGTAAAATTTACGAAGATCGTCCCCGACAATAGCATGAGCCTCAGGACGCCCCCGCTCATGGGGACAGGGTGCAATGTTTGGGGAACAGGGGCATGACTGCCATCTCAATACTTTATGAATGGAAAAATTTACCAAAAATGAAACCAATGCCCCTCTATGCCCTGGATGATTCATGGAAATTCCATTAATTGATTTCATGTTCCCAGTTCTTGAGAAACCACCGTTTTGGGAGGGGAAGGGACCGAGACAGGAACTTGACATCTTGATTTGCGAGGCAATAATTTAAGTTGTGGATATATTACTGAAATTTTCATTCGTTAACGCTATAGCCAGGGGCGAATTTCCAACATTTTTATTGAGAGGGCAAGAGGGGTCCATATCCGGATAGTCGAGGGGTATGAGATATATAATAATTTTGGTACTGTTCTATTAGCTGTAAAACATGGAAGATATTGTATAGCGAACATGATAAAATAAACTAGTTAAGCAGGTTCTTTCAATAGAGAATTCCTATGCTGAGCATTGCAAAAAGTGGTTTCTCACTCCGTCTACAATATTTAAACCTATTTTTTTTGGGGTTGAGGGTCAAAACAAGGTACCTAGGTTAGGCTAAGTATTTAATATATGCTATGCTTTACCCCCACCACCCTAATGCGCAAATGTATAGCCGAAATTTGATTCTAAACTATTATATTTTTATCCTGTTTTGTTTTATTTCATTAGCATTAACCAATCTTCACTTCTCGCGTGTTTTACAGCTAATAGAACAGTACCATAATTTTTTATCCACATTCCTGAAGGGACTGCTCCCTCTTGCCCCCGCCCCCCCAAACGACGCCCCTGGTTATAACCAGCTGATCCGGCACATAACCGCTCTTCTAAAGGCGTACAGTTTTTTTTGAACAATTGACATGGCTTAAACGAATAATAACGTTTGATTGTATTTGTAGCCAAATAACATTAGGGGCTCGTATTTCAGCAGTTGTTTTTTGTACTTATTGTAAAATTTCATTATCTGCTCATTTCAAAACTTCACAGTTATGATGGTGGCAAAATATTTAGGAGCCTGCTAAACTTATCGTGAGTTGCTAAAGGGATTTTGGCAACAAAAATAATTTGTTCATCTATATGCTTCTCTCTTTATTGACTGCTAATAAAAATGCAATGCGAAACACTCAAAAAGTTTTTATTTCCTTTTTCTTAGCTAAATAACATTTAGAAATAAAAATATTACCGTTAGATGGTATTGTTAACTTTGGCGATAAACCTTAAAGAACGAATTAAAAATAGGACGTAGTAGGGGTTGTTGACTTTAAGAAATAAGGTACATCAATTGATGCGTGTCAAACCTGGCGAAGTTGTGCCAGGTGTTATTGGGGCCATGCCACGCGTGGTATAACTATGCCACGTGTGGTAATGCCGCATTTGTGGCACTCAGGGATGTAAAACATGAAATGAGACAAAAACGTGGCCAATTTCTGTTTAATACTTAGCCTATATGTAAGAACTTATAAGTTTTGCAAGTCTATCATCCACCGTGCAGACCGAGAAAGAAACAAAGTAAAGTTAAAAGTGTATAACCTTTTACTATATACTTTCTATAGCCTAGAATAAAAGGTCATCTTCCAGAATCAGAAGTGTCTATCGGGAAGCAGAAGTGAGGGGAATTGCCCCCTCGATTTTTAAAAGTATCTCGTTTTCGTATTTTCACTATATTTAATAAACAAACAAAAATACCTCCCCTATAGTTCTAGAAAAAACTTCTCATGTTCATGAAACAAAAGTCGAAAAAATCCTTGCCCGAATAAATTTTCGTAAATTGGCTGCACTACCCCATATTCCAGCATCCATAACACAATGGAACTGTAAATTATGCCAAGTATTTTCCCGGACTGTACTGTACTTTTCGAATTCATAATACGCTGAATAATAATAATAATAAAAAAACAACCTGTAACTTACATCGGGCAAGGGGCCTTCTCGCGGAGTTACTTGGTAATTTTCTATATCGATAAGCCACTTATCGTGCTCCCTAAATAAATCATATTCAGTTTGTTTAAAATAATGACGAACATTCTCCTCAACCCCACTTAGAATTAGTTTCTGCTTTGACATCTTCTTATTAATCTCTAACGATTTCACCATTTTTAAATATTTCGTTCTAGCCTAATCTAAGTTCATCAGTATGTTTTATATGGAGCTATGCCTGGTCCCATAAAAGGAGTCGGAGGGGACTGGATCGTAATTGCGAAAGCAATGATTATTGTACTTGACAATCATTGAAGGGGTAGCCGAAGGATATGTTTATTTTTTTCTATCTGATTTCTATCCTGTAGGAAAAATTGTCCCATCTATGCTTTAAATGCCCATTCACAATGAAATTTCTACTAATACTGAGATTTAGCCAGCGTTAATTTGAACCAATCAGGTTTTTCGCAGAATTTTCTGAATGGCTAAAAAATATCATTGAAATTTCTGATTGGCTCAAAGTAGCGTTGGCTAAACGTTGGTAGTAGTAAAATCTCAATGTGAATGGGCCCGAAGGAAAATCTTATCTTGTCTCAAGATATTCACACTTATTTCCTTCTTTTGTCAATTGATGATTGCCAGAAACCCGGATTTTATGCTATGAAATATACGTTTGTATTAAGAGCTAGCCCTTGATCAAAGTAGAATTGAATATACGTAACAAACCCAAAACGCATTTTTCACTTTTCAGGCTCGTCTGTATCATTCACATAATGTTGCGAAACCTTTTGAGCTGCCAGAGTTGAAATTATATTAAACCTAGCGTATTGTTAACTATCATAAAATTTATTGGTTGGCCGTGCTGATGGTGCGTTCACACTGCGACGTAAGAGCCTTTAACACTAGCATCGATTAAGATTTTATGTTGTGTTATGGAATCTCACGGAGCAAAATCTGTCCTTAACCTTGGCAGTGCCAAGTAGACTGGAGCTCTGGATAGAATTTTACGTACGCAAGTTTATGTTACGCTATGGGAATTTTGTTCCGCTTAGTCAATTTTGAAAATAGATAAACTTTTTCTAGAAACCCTTTCACACTTGATCCAAAAAAACGTACCATAAATTCTTAACTCAATTTTATGTCATCCTTGTGTGAAAGGTTACACTAAATGTGACAAAAACCACTTAGCATAGAATATCATATGTGTAGTATGAAAGTCGCTTAAGAAAGTTCCTTTTACACTAGGCTAACCTAATCATAATCGGCTAGTCAGTCATAATCTTTGTCTTCGACTAAAATCATCACAATCATCATAAGCAAGTCATTCAAAAATGAAAAGTGTGGAATGGGGATGGAGATTCAAGCTTTGACCAAGCATGAAAGGCTTTCTAAGAAAAGTTTACAAATTTATTTTCAAAACTTATTAGTCACTCATCCAGAAATTCCATTTTGTTGCTGCTATGCTGAACTTTTCCATCATAACTAGACCCCGACGCCGCGCCGATGAGGGAAGACCGGAAGCGGCGGGGCCAAAAACAGCGCGCCACGGCGCGCCGCCGGTAAGATGTTGGCGATGCGCCTTCGGCGCGATCAATATTGACCGCAAACATTAATGCTTTCATCAGTCTTTCTCAAATCACAGCTTAAATTTACAACAGATTTGAGCCTATTCATGAGTTCAAAAATTAACAAGTCGCTGGCTGGAAACTGGTCTTCTTCGTTATTCATCAAGAGAAGTAGAAATCTGATAGAAACGAAATGGCTGTGGTGTTTCAGAACCCTTGCATAATACGAGTAGTTGAAGTATCTATTAGCTATGTATTCTTAACATAAATAAGTATCAAAATTAATAGTTTTTTTCATCGAGCATTACTACATACAAAACTTAAAATAAAGTGTTACAAAATTCGTCAGTTATTTGGGTAAAAACTTCGAATATAACTTTGAACTTAGAAGCTTAATTTTTTCATAATGCCCTTTGCCTATATCTGTTTTATCACCTTTAAAAAAGTTGAAATGGGCGACTTTGATATTGATTGTTTTTTTTGCTCTTTTGGATTCCTAAAAAGGCTTCTTGTATTACAAACTGGTTTTTAATAACAATTTAAAAAAAATACATTTTAAAGTTTTTTTTGGCTTCTTTATAGAATATATGACATGTAGGATAATGCTTAACTGCTGCTTTTTTTTATTGGTTTTGGTAGCTCTGTTGGATATTATTATTTTTTTTCTTTTGGGGATTCATTCCAAATTATAAACAGTTAAATACTTAATATCAGTAAAATTATAAACTGCATCTAAAAGGAGTAAATTTATCAAATTGAAAAATACATGATGAACACTTCACATGAGAACACTTCAGTTACAATGAAACAACAAACACTTAATGGTTTATTCGGTATGAAGAAAAATGAAGTGCCAGCTATTTTCTTAGGTAAAAAATGAAAAGCTCATCCGTTTTAAATGTAATTAAATGAAATAATATGCAGACTGAAATACCTCCAGAAAGATGTTGAGATTTTCATCCTAGTTCGTCACTTTTAATCCAAGCAAAATATTAGGATACTTAATATCAGTTATTGAGTTTAAGCTTTGATTTCCAAATGCTCACAAAAATTACCAAATTTAAGAAAGTCGCAACAATAAGTCACCTGTGGTCAAAATACTCAAAGACTCCTCTTTGATCCCCACCCAGGCTCAAAGCTTCTGTTATGGTCATTTCCATGGAAATCTCCTAAGAGTTTCTTTTTAAAATAGCTTTCAAGCGTAGTTAGGGGTATTTAGCCTTTTTGCTTTTCTTCAAGTGTTGTATTATTCAAAATGTTACATTTCTTATATTTGTGCATATTTTTGGTAATCATTTGTGGGGTGATCGAATTTTTTAGACCACTGTAGATACGCAAGAACGTTGCAACATCTAGTACCCTGAGGTCATAAGACTGTCAAAGACTCCTCCTTGAGCCTCCCAAATTGAAAGCTTTAATTATGACCTGGCCTTTTAATGTAACTTGGGCACTGGACCAAGGGCGCCATTGTCACTCGAGCGCAACGTTAGGTGGGGATGTCGATGTCGCTTTCGTTACACCAATTCGTTTTAATGTGAATCTGTCTGGTACTTATGAATGAATGTTTTCAAAGTGAACCAGTTTCATCAATAAGAAAAAAAACGGGTTAGACGCATATGTCCCTTTCCCTTTGGACGACAAAACCATTCAAGTGCTGTATCAAGTATAACTCACGAAAATCTTGTTAATTTTTGTCAACTTTTCAACTTTTTGGCATCCCTGCTTTCAATAAAAAAATCAAGGTACTATCACTTAAATATAATAACTCCCTATGCCCCCCCCTCTCTGGATACCATCTTGATAGGATACCGTCTCTGCTTTAAATACAAAAAACAATTAACTTATTGGCACCACTGCTTTAAAAAAAAATAGAGGTATAATCATTTAAAAATGATAGCTCACTACCCCTCCCCCTCCACTGGATACCACCTTGATGGGATGCCGTCTCGGCTTTAAATAAAGAAAAATTAACTTTTTAGGATCCCTGATTTCAATAAAGAAAGTTTCGAGATATTTTTATTTAAATTTAATATCTCCCTACCCCTTCAGTATACCACCTTGATAGGATACCGTCTCAGCCTTCATTAGAAAAATATTAACTAGGTCATAACATGGTTCAAACAAACACGCAAAATAACGTTAAACAGCCTAGTATTCCTTGAAAAAAAAAAATTGAGGGTATGAGTAAAGGGGTACAAAGACAACAACAAAAATTTCGAAATTATTAAGATATACCTCAAATTATTGGAAAACTGAGTCATAGATTCGTCGTGGCATTCAGTGAGATCCAAAGAATCTAATTAAAAGGGAGGACACACAAAAGCCAAATTAGGCCAGTAGCCTATGAGAAATTGCAAAATACCCAAGACAATGAACAAGTCCTAATGGGGGGCCCTGGGTCTATCAAAATATTTCAATGGTTTTCCAGGGACTTTGATATCATTTTCTTCTGTCTCCACTTTGAAATGAAAAAAATAATTATCTTTTTGGCATCCCTGCTTTCAATAAAAAAAAATGAGGTGTTATCATTTAAAAATGATAACCCCCTATCCCCCCCCTATAGGCAATAATTTACAATTTATTTATGAATCAAATTTTTGGAGTAACTTCCGGTTCAATCTTTATTTCCCCAACCTTGTACAAAACTTAGTCTATAGTTAACTTTTGTCTCAATAGAAGGTTTTTTTCTGGGGGGGGGGGGTAAAAATGTTTAAGAAAGAAGATTGTATTTTATATCAGGCGTTCAACAATTGAGTATTAAACATTAAGAAAATCTTATCTAAAAACAGCAAAAAAAAAAATCTGAAAACACACATTTCAGCTGTAGAAACAGTATGTCGGCTGTTTCTAAATCCAACTGAAGGCTAAAGCTGTATAGTATTGAATGCGTTCAATAGTTCTATTCCATTTGAAAATAAAATTCTTGACTACGAATGATGTAAGAAATAGTGATTAGGAAACTGCATTCGAAATGATTTAAACTCATTTCATAAAGACGATACATTTTTTGTCAACATATGAAGAACTGTGTATATTGCAATATTTGCAATTGCATACTGTATCTGTCAGGTTTTTATGCAAAGTAACAAAAGAGACGAAAATTAATGAACAAGAGAGTAGTGAAGAATTATGGTATGCAAAGTAATGTTTGGCATGGAAAGTCACTGGTGATAAATCGCTAGGGGTACCGTGATTGCGTGATTTTCGGGGATTCGGGGAACCAAATTTTTTTCGGGGTGACACATAGATTTTCGGGGAAATACCCGAAAATTTGGGGATAGTGCAAGCTCTGCTTGATTTCTAATCGGGAAAATCGAAATACTAAACCACACGAGAAGGAAAGCTCCGACCTTGCGGTTGACGCAATAAAGAATTGCCGCAAAATTAATTTGAAGTCGACCGAACGCCTCTGCCGGCGGCGACGTGCCTGCGACGCGCCGGCGGCGTTAAGACACTTTGGCGGCGTTCAACCGGGCCTTTCGTCGGCGGTCAGTCGATTCGCCGGCGTGGCGCCGGGGTCTAATCATAACATTGTCTAAGCTACCGATAAGATTTGCTTCATAAGAGTGCACAACGTAACATAAGCCTCAAGTCATGCTACTTTGAAAGGTTTTATGGTGTGGCCTAGCGTAGAAAATTACCTACGTAGTGTGAAAGCTACATTAGTCCAAATATTATTATAGCAAAGCCGTTACGAGCAACATTGGGAATGTTTCAGTTGGTCTGAACAGTTGAAAAATGGTGCTCTGTCGGAATTAAATAAAAAAAAAGAATAAGTTTTTTTTAACTGAAATCAAGGAGCAACATTAAAACTTAAAACGAACATAAATTATTCCTTATATGAAAGGGACTGTCCCCTCCTCAACGCCTCGCTCTTTACGCTAAAGTTGTTATTGTTTAAAAAAAAGTTGTGAGACAGAGTCAAACTTTAGCATAAAGAGTGAGGCGTTGAGGAGGGGACAGCCCCTTACATATGTGGAATAATTTTCGTTCGTTTTAAGTTTTAATGTTGCTCCTTACTTTCATTAAAAAAAACTTGTTTTTTGTATTTAATTTTTAAACGTTTTTGAATTAATGCAGGTTTTGATTTTGGCTTACCGTAAATGAATAATTAAAACAAAATTTGCATATTAATTTTACTTTTATTTGGTTAAATGGCTTTCTCGAAAGTTGTTTAATTTTATTTACGAACGTTTTTATTAGTAATAAATATACGTAACTTAGGAATTAATTTACATAACGAAATTCTATATTCGTATATTTTTAATACGTATAGTAGTGGGTTCACCCCCTAGTTAATACCTCGCTCTTTACGCTAAACTTCGAATTTTGTTCCAATTTTTCAAAAATGACCCCTTAATCACAAAGACTGTTAATTAGAATAAATAGCTCTTATGAAGGTACTAAAAAATCTTTGGCTTAAAGAGCGAGGTATTGAGTAGGGGGCGAACCCAATCATATACGTAATAATTTCTGTTCGTTTTAATTTTTTATGTTGTTCCTTACTTTCAGTTGAAAAACTTGTTTTTTCTTTTATTTAATTACTGATCGTTTTTTAAGTAATGCTGGGAAATCTGGCACCCCCTTCATAGCAATGTCCCTC
Source organism: Artemia sp. Qi Xiang Cuo (assembly GCF_049724085.1). Classification (NCBI taxonomy): domain Eukaryota; kingdom Metazoa; phylum Arthropoda; class Branchiopoda; order Anostraca; family Artemiidae; genus Artemia; species Artemia sp. Qi Xiang Cuo. The sequence goes on from NC_142801.1 coordinate 21,582,465, forward strand.
CCCCCATGAAAACTTCATGGAAAGATCCTTCCACATAACCCCCGATCCCACCCCTCTATCAGAAAAAATCCCCCTTAACACGTCTGTATACTTTTCAATAACTAATACTATATGTCAACATTGGGTAAAGTTCATAACTCTCAGCCCTCCCCCCCGGGGACTTTGGGTGATTAAACCATCCTAAAAGAAATATTTATTATGTTTTCGACCATGCTGAACAAAATGGCTATCTCAAAATTTTGATCGGGTGACTTTGAGAAAAAAATAAGCGTGGGAGGGGGCCTAGTTGCCCTCCATTTTTTGGTCACTTAAAAAGGGCACTAGAACTTTTATTTCCCGTTCGAATAAGCCCTCCCATGATATTCTATGACTACTGGGTCGATACGATCACCCCTAGGAAAAAAACAAACAAAAAACAAATAAACACGCATCCGTGATCATTCTTCTGGCAAAAAATACAGAATTCCACATTTTTGCAGATAGTTGCTTGAAACCTCTGCAGTAGGGTTCTCTGATACGCTGAATCTGATGGTGTGATCTTCATTAAGGTTCTATAACTCTTAGGGGTGTTTTCCCCCTTTTTCGAAAATCAGGCAAATTGTCTCAGGCGCGGAACTTTTGATGGGTAAAATTAAACTTGATGAAACTTATATATTTGAAATCAGCATTAAAATCTGATTCTTTTGATGTATCTATTGGTATCAAAATTTCGTTTTTTAGAGTATCGGTTACTATTGAGCCTGGTCGCTCCTTGCTTACAGTTCGTTACCACGAACTGTTTGATTGTTGTAACATCATATATATTTCACCTATTTATTGGTTTTGACTGTCACTGGAAATGTATCCGAAATGGGGTAGACGGGCATGAATGCAGGGATTGATGTGTTTGAGGGGTGGGGGAAGACTGTTCAACTGTTGAGTGTTGGGAACATTGTAGAAACAAAAATCAATATCGTGTATAAAGTAAGGTTTCAAAAATCGTCCGAAGTTTAACTGTTTTCGGGATTGAAAAATAGAGACAAAAAACAATCTCTTCATTCAAAGAAAAATCTAAAAATATTGTACATACGTAATTACACTTATTTATGTGCGAAAGACATACTCTGGAGATCTATAAGTGCAAACGTCCTCTTTCTTTCTTCCGTCTCAAGATTTAAGGATATTTACGTCTCTGGGTCCCCAATAAAACTATCCGAAAATTTAGTATAAAAATATAATTTTGGGACATACATTCCCCCAGAAGCTTTTACCCTCTCCTCCCATCAAAACAATATCTCCATCTAAAGGTGCTACATAAAACGGATACAATTGAAGAGTTTGTGTTCCCAGTTTTTCAAATCTATTTGGAATTTTGTATTGTAGGATTTTTTTTTTGTTCGGAAAAGTAAGAAATGTTTGTGCTATTTAGTCAATTTTATGAAACTTTTAGCTATTCTTTTTTTTTTGATTTTTATCACCGAACAATATCGATTTCTTTTCTACTTTTCATTTGCAAGAAATAGTTCTGTCAAGGAGAGTGACAAATGGTACCTCTGACCTTTTAGACGTCAGATCTTGGCAATGATATTGGCCATTTGACAACGGTGCTATTTTTATTAGGTAGCCTTCCCCGTCATATCTATTCATATGCATATCTTAATCGATGGGATTTCTCTATTTTTCTAAAAAGAATTTTTTAGTGTCTGAAAGTTAAGGAAACAGATATTTTGGTGCAAGAATTAGAATAATTTAAATAATGTTATCTTATATTGGGTCTTTTATGCGCCTCTATGTCTTAAAATTCCAAGGACTGTGAAAATAAAGTCGGATTGTTTGAAATGTTTAAATAGCAATGGCAAAAAAGAAGAAAAATCAGGAGTTCTATTTTTAATAAGAAAAAGACCCCTATATGTAAGTTATGCTGTTTTGGCAGTAGCGGGTTCAATTAAAAAAAGAAGAAAGAAAACAGTTAAGAAGGTGTAGGTCTAGCTTTCCTTTGAAGGTGTAGATGACTTCGGAAATCAGTAGATTTTTTAGTGTTAAATTTTTCGGAAGAAAAACGCTGTCAAATTTAAGGAATTAGTTTTACCTATTACCTTTCATGGTTTAACGTGGCAACACTGACAGAAAATCGGTATATTCATAAAAATTCGTAATTTTTGGAAATCGTAGAGATTGTAAGAAAATTGCAGTTTTCAGGTGTCAATAGACCTGGCAAAAAATGCTTTTATTTTAATGTCTCTGGTACAGGGTTTCGCTGTTATTATATCAAGGGGTTCACACTTGATAAAGCGACGAAGGTCTAAAATGGGGATAACCATGACAGATTCTGTGCGTAACTCTTTTAAATTAAAATACGTTTCAAGCTAGTCGCATTTTGTGCTGTTTAATGGCTAAAATCCACAAAAAAATTTGTTCATGGTTGATTTCTTCCCCCTAATCTTGTTCCGCGGTACGTGCTTGCTGATGAATATCAAGTAAGTAAAAGCACTTTTTTTTGCTAAATGATCTGGAACTTTTTCGGGAACGAAATATACCCTTAGTTTCCACATTCTGCGACTCACTAAAAACGCAATTCGAACAACGCATTTGTTTTGCAGGAAAAACGCATACAAATCTGTTATTTTTGTTATCCCTGTGCGAATGGTTACACTAGATGTAACATAACCATTTATCATAGAATATTATATGTGTACTGCGAAAGTCCCTTAAAAAGTCCTTTCACACTAGGATACGTAATCATAATCCTCGTTTTCGACTAAAATCATCACAATCATCATAAGCAAGTCATTCAAAAATTAAAAGTGTGGAATGGGGATGGATATTCAAGCTTTGACCAAGCACGATAGGCTTTCTAAGAAACGTTTTCTAATTAATTTTCAAAATTCAATAGTGATTCACCCAGAAATTCCATTTTGTTGCTGCTATGCTTAAATTTTCTATATCATAACATAAGTTAATGTAACGTAACGTTCTAAGCAAAGCTCGAATCCACCTGGCAAGGTCTAAGTTACCGGTAGAAATTTGCTCCGTAAGATTGCACAACCTAACATCTTTATTCATACCACTTTGAAAGGCTTTATAGTGTAGCCTAGCGTCGAAAAGTGCGTTCGTAATGTGAAAGCCGCATAAGTTCAAAAATACTTGGAAAATCGCAGGTATGTTGCGAAAAAATTGCAGCTATCTTTACCTATACAAAATGAGTTTCAGTCCACTTTCTGCAGTTGATTTTGCATCTTTTTAGCCATTCATGATTTGAACCACAGTTTATATAATTATCCACAGTTATATCTAATTATATAAACTGTGATTTGAACACTGAACATACTTAATGTTTTTGGATCGGTAGTAGTTCTTGTGCGTCTATGTTTTAGTCTTTTCTTTAATGAACTCCTCTAGCGTGCATTTCTTTTGTATGTACAAAGGGGATAAAACAATTGTTATTGTTATTGAAAGCGAAACTTGGAAGTAAAAACTGCCCAAGTCTTGTGTAACTTTTCATTAGATCCAAAGAGGAACACGGTTTAAGAAATCAAGTCAAATAGTGAGGAAAAGAGTCATTAAGTCATAACCATAACCGTATAAGGAGGGGGGATCACCTGGTTTAATATATCCCCAACATTTCCCCCCACTCTTTTAAAAGTAACACAAATACGTGTTAACAAATTTGTGCACACAAAAACTTTGATAATCATTAATATTTTTGTTCTAAATCTCCCTTTGATTTTTATTATGTACCCCCCCCTTCCGAATAAAAATCCTGGATACGGCCCAACCTTCCTAGTTTTTTTTGGTAAAGTTCTACCAAATCATATTATTGAGTTAGGAATAAAGTGAATACACCATTCGATGCCTTTTCTTATGCTGATTACAAATATAATAATCATTTCTATTAAAAATTAATTTCAGCCCCCACCCGATGTATACCTAACCGAACCCTGAATTGGCAGATATAGGGAGGGGGGGCTGAAATTCATTTCCGATAGAAATGATTATTATATTCGTAATCAGCATAAAAAAGGCATCGAATGGTGTATTCACTTTTGTCCTAACTCAATAATATGATTTGGTAGAACTTTACCTTTTTTTTTACCTATTTGAGATGACATATCTATTAAGTGTGATAATCAAAAATGATATATGGGTATGAACAAGCGTTTAAAAGGTCAAATGCCAGAAGTATCAGGATAAATTCGAATGTAGTTAATTAAATAAAGTAAAGATTAATACGAACGGCAGATATAGCTAGACGGACAGGAGAATAGAGAGAGGGGAGGGTATGAAGGAGCAGGCAATATAACAGTGCGGAATCATTAACTGGAACTTAAAGATAATCAATCTATAAGAATAAAAACGTAATTGTGATCTAAATACATATTTTCCTGCTTACTAATATTTTTATTTTTAAATATAAAACACAGTTTTATAAATAGAAGTTTAAATATAAATGCTTTTGTAGATAGTTTTAAAACATAACGAAGACGGGATTACATGGAAAATATAAGAAATTAAAAATATAAGAAAAATCTTGGAAGATATATGAACTATCATATATCTTCCATGAAATATTATATATTCAATCCTCAGTCATCCATGAAATATCATGGAAAATATAAGGAACATCTTGAAGAAATCCGTAATTTTCGGATGACTGAGGATTGGAATTCTTTGTGAATTCCGATAGTTGTGAAAATCCCTCCTAATATTTCTACAAGAGTTCTAAGAAGAGTTTTAGACCACCTAATAACGTTTTATAGGCACGAACCTCCAAAAACTTGGACCTGTTAGCACCTATACAAATTATACATTTCCAAGTTCATTAAAGGTGCTTCATTTTACCCAGTAGCTTGTTTTATTTTTTAGGAGGGGGGCTAATATTTTAGTTGTATTATTTAGTAATATTTGGCTGTTTTCCAACATTTCCTCTTGCATCACTAACCTTTCGCAAGTCTTTCTCTAGGACTTATATATCTAAGCGTTGTCCTTGGAAACAAAATGTAACGATTTCCAATGTTCCAGAGAAATTCTTCCCAAATTTAATGGTACGATTCGAATTGGCTTTAGTGTGAGGCACGTGTTTCTATGCGAAGTGACTACATCGGCTTCAAGAGGCTGTTTTCTTTTGTTTCTCAATCAAGGGCTCTTACACAGGGGTCGATAGGATTCTTGAATGACTCGGAAGATCCATGTGCGACTTCAGTGCGAAACACATGTTTCCATGACGAAAGGTTTAGATTGGGTTCTTAGAACCTGTTTTTTGAGCATAATAGGATTCGTAGGAACGGGTATAGGTCCGGTTCCTCGGAGGTTCTTCCAACAAATTTGATTATTAGTGTTCATTTTCTTTGTTTCTCGAATTTTTCTTGGAGGGGGGGGGGTTGGCTCCCCAAGAACCAAAAACCAAAAGTCGCCAGAATTAGCCAAAACCAGAAACGGAGTAGAGAGGAAGTTTCTGGAAGGATACTCTCCTCCCCAAACCCTGAGGACGAAGCAGATACAAATTTAATCGGGAGAGATTGTATCAAAACATCTTAGGTAAGCCACGCATCAATGAATTTTTAGGGTTGGCAATAATAAAGAAAATTTGGGAGGAAGAAGGGCTAACAATAAAAAAACAACACACTTTATTTGTTAATTAGAATCAGAACTAGCCAAAAATTCGAAATTTTTGGATTTTGGGGGAGGGGCAAGGCCAGGCCTGAGGCTCTACGTATATCCCTGCCTGAGATTCTCTCCCATCATATCTAGAACTTGAAACTATGGACCATATTTATTCAATAAAGATATATTGTGCCAATTAGAAATTTGGTATAGGAGGTATAAATTGGTTAAAGCGTACAAAAATAGGCAAATTGTATGAAAACACAGGTTTCCCCTGTATGCACCATTCGTTTGCTATGCGACCCCCTCCCCGTGTACGTGCCAGTAAGGAAGTTGCAAACCTAGGGGCTCCCTAGTGCGGTCATCCCTTCTAAGGCTGACTCCACTGAAGATAAGATTTCTTTCCACATAGGATCCAATTCCTAAATTTAGTAAAGGCAATTCTCATCCATTGAACCGTAGTCACGACCGACTCTTGACTTGGAACAATCATAGGCAGCGCAATCGCGCTGCCTGAGTAAAGAACGATGTATTTATTTTTTTCTTTAAACCAGGGCACTTCGTATCGAAGGAGTTGTCGTAAAAACTCCGAAAAGGGCTCATTCGATTTGGAAATTGGAGTGGCTTGTTCCCTTTTTAATAGTCGACAGTGATTGGAAGGTAACTAACACCCCTTCCACGCCCACTATTTCCCCAAACACAGCAATTCAACATTTTGAGATAGCCATTTTGTTCAGCGTAGTTGAATTCCAGATTGAAATTATGTTATTGAGGAGGATACCCCCCCCCCCCCACATCCCTCACGGCAAGGGTTATAAGTTATGCCCTGGGGGCATATAAGGTTTTTATAGAAAGCGTTGTCGTAGAAACTTAAAAAAGACTCATTCGATTGGAAATTCAAATGCCTAGTGCCCTTTTTAATAGCCCCCCTCTCACGCCCATATTTTCCTCAAACACATCCAATCAAAATTTTGAGATAACCATTTTTTTCAAAGTAGTTGAAATTTCTAGAAATTATGTCTTTGAGGATGAAAACCCCCCACAGCCCTCAGGGCAAGGTTTGTAAGTTATGCCCTGGGGGCAAATAAGGTTTTTATAGAAAGCGTTGTCGTAGAAACTTCAATTGGGAATGTTTCAGTTGGACTGAACAGTTGAAAAATGGTGCTCTGTCGGAATTAAATTAAAAAAAACAAGTTTTTTTTAACTGAAAGTAAGGAGCAACACTAAAACTTAAAACGAACTGAAATTATTCCGTATATGAAAGGAGCTATCCCCTCCTCAACGCTTCGCTCTTTACGCTAAAGTTTTTTATTGTTAAAAAGAGTTGTGAGTCAAACTTTAGCGTAAAGAGTGAGGCGTTGAGGAAGGGATAGCTCCTTTCATATGCGGAATAGTTTCTGTTCGTTTTAAGTTTTAATGTTGCTCCTTACTTTCATTTAAAAAGACTTGTTTTTTGTACTTAATTTTTGAACGTTTTTGAATTAATACAGGTTTTGATTTTGGCTTACCGTACATGAATAATTAAAACAAAATTTGCATATTAATTTTACTTTTATTTGGTTAAATGGCTTTCTCGAAAATTGTTTAATTTAATTTACGAACGCTTTTATTAGTAATAAATATACGTAATTTACGAATTAACTTACATAACGAACTTCTATATTCATATATTTTTAATACGTATATCGCTCTTTACGCTAAAGTTCGAATTTTGTTCCAATTCTTTAAAAATTACCCCTTAATCACAAAGGCCGATAATTATAATAAATAACTCTTATGAAAGTACTAAAAAATCTTTGGCTTAAAGAGCGAGGTATTGACTAGGGGGCGAACCCAATCATATACGTAATAATTTCTGTTCGTTTTAAGTTTTGATGTTAGTCCTTACTTTCAGTTAAAATTTTTTTATTTTATTTAATTGCCGATCGTTTTTTTAAGTAATGCTGGGAAATTTGGCGCCCCTTTCATAGCAATGTCGCTTCCCCCATGAAAACGTGCTCCATGGAAAGATCCTCCCACATAACCTCTGATCCCACCCCACTACCAGAAAAAATCCCCCTGAAAACGTCTGTATACTTCCCAATAACCTATACTATATGTATATATATATATATATATATATATATATATATATATATATATATATATATATATATATATATATATATATATATATATATATATTATCTTTATTTGATGTTTCTCCGGATTGAAATTAAAAAATAAATAATTTTACTGATATATGGAAAATAAACCTATCTATCTATCTATCTATGTCATATATATATATATCTCTCTCTCTCTATATATATATATATATATATATATATATATATATATATATATATATATATATATATATATATATATATATATATATATATATATATATATATATATATATATATATATATATATATATATATATATATATATATATATATATATATATATATATATATATATATATATTTATTATCTTTATTTGATGTTTCTCCGGATTGAAATTAAAAAATAAATTATTTTACTGATATATGGAAAATAAACCTATCTATCTATGTCAACATTGTGTAAAGTAATATCTCTCAGCCCCCCCCCCGGGGACTCTGGGGGATTAAGTCATCCTAAAAGACATATTTATTATATTTTCGACCATGCTGAACAAAATGGCTATCTCAAAATTTTGATCGGGTGACTTTGAGAAAAAATGAGCGTGGGAGGGGGCCTAGTTGCCCTCCATTTTTCGGTCACTTGAAAAGGGCATTAGAGCTTTTAATTTCCGTTCGAATGAGCCACGAACTGTGTCTTTTTTAATAGTTAAAAGTGATTGGAGAGCAACTAACGCCCCTCTCACGCCCACCATTTCGCCAAACGCGTCCAATAAAAATTTTGAGATAGCTGTTTTGTTTAACGTAGTTGAAAGTTCTGGAAATTGGTTCTTTGAGGATGACAACCCCCCTCACAGTCCTCAGGGCAAGGGTTGTAATTTGTGCCCTGGAGGAGTATAAGGTGTTCATAGAAAGTGTTGTCGTAGAAACTCAAAAAGCGCTCATTCGCTTGGAAATTGAAAGGGCTAGTGCCCTTTTTAATTGTCGAAAGTGATTGGAAGGCTTGACATTTTTATATTAAAGATCGATCTGGGTACAATGTATTATTATTATTATTTTTTTTTTTTTGTTTAGACCAGGGCACTTCGTAGCGAAGGAGTTGTCGTAGTAACTTCGAAAAGGGCTCATTCGATTGAAAATAGAACGGGCTAATGCCCTTTTTAATAGTCAAAAGTGATTGGAGGGCAACTAGTCCCCCACCCCCGCCCACCCACCCAATTGTCCGGTATGTTTAAAAAATAAATTTTGCCTTAATATTAAATCAAAATGCACTGTGTTAATGCTAATTCCAAATAAGGCATTTCAGTAGTATCTAAAGAACGAATGAGGGTATTATGTTCAAACTTTCGGGGCTACTTCTGCTCTTAAAATTTAACCAAATAAAAATAGCGTAAGTGTATTAAAGCTATCAAAGAAAGTAAACATATTTTTTTTACGAATGGTATCAAGTTTTCCATTTCTGGTCAACTAGAGGAGGTATGAAACTAAATTAAACACTACTTTTTGTGTCCAGATTTTTAGAAGGGTGTATGTTGTTAAAAATTGCTGAAAATTTTTCTCTATAAAGTCTTAAAAAAACGAAAAGATTTAAAGTATTATTTTCCTTTTCTCTGAAAAGACTATGTCAATATAAAACGAACAGAAATTAATTGAAAAAGCTTTTTCCGCAAAATATGTTTTTCAAAGAAAAGTAAAGAACCTCATTAAACCAAAAACGAGCAAAAATAAAATCAAATAATCTACCAAGTGTGAAACTACCACAAACTAGCATCGATAAATAAATGAAACCCAAAACGAACAGAAATTACAATAAATAACCGAGTCAAACTCAAAACGAGCAGGAATTAACATGAGTAGGGCTCAAAACCCCTATGCCTTTCAATGCCAGAACATAATTTGCACTTTGCTGAAAAAAATACAAATGAATGTGAATTATCAGTTTAATATACAGACAGGGCCGTATCCAGGATTTTTGTTCAGGGGGGGGGGCTTACTAGTTTTTGACTTTTTTGGGTGGGGTTTTACAAATTTTTGACTCAGTTTTCGACTAATTTTACTGATTTTTACCTATGTTTTACTAATTTTTGACTTATTTTCGAGTCGGTCAAAAATTTCGGGGGGGGGGGGGGTTAAAACCGGGTAACGGCCTTGTATACAGATGCTGAAATTTAGTAATCAAAATGTTAATATTATTTGATTTATTAAGGTTATAAAAGTAACAACATTTATATTTTTTTATTTTATTTTTGCTCATTTTTGGTTTAATGGAGTTCTTTACTTTTCTTTGAAAAACTTATTTGTGGAACAAGTTTTTTTTAATTAATTCAGATCTGAGGCTTATCAACGGTGCTTTCTACTTATCAACTGTAGAATCTGATACATTAAAAAGTTTATAGAAAAGCAGATTAAATGACTTGACTTTAAAGGGATCAACAATGGAATGATTAAGGATGTAACACCTTGTTTCTACACATTAGACTTACGTGGGGGTTATAGGGCTGCTTGCCTATACCCCTATAAATTCGAAACTTCCTTAAATTTCCGGGCACTTCTTACTTAGAATGTCATTTTTTTTGTCGTATTCCCCCGCCTGAAATATTTTTTATTTCCTGGAAAAAATCCTACGTAGGTGCCTGTCTTATAAAGGAAAGAAGAAATACAAAGAGACTTAATGATCCTTGAACTGATCAGAGTATAAAGAACATGTTTAATGAATCAACAACCTTTGACTTGGGTTTAAAAACCCATCTACTCTAATGCACCAGGGTCTTTTATTTTTTAACGCGGGGTTCATGAGATTGAAGGGGGGCTCATTGAGTCAAAAGACTTGATTGTGAAAGGATTCGTTCGTGAGCTGAGGGTCTACAAATTGATAAAGGGGCTGCGCACTATGTCGTAAGTATAAACGACCGCGAGCTGTAAATTCAGTTTGAGCCATATCCTCGTTGGGCACGCGCGCTGTAATCTTACCATCTAATATAGGCTATCAGTCGAAGACGAAGTACTATTTGGCTTTGCGTAATAATTTATTGCTAGTTTTGATTATCTTTGTAACCAACTGCTCACAGCAGTAGTAAAAATATACCCAGGAACTCTTTCAGAAAACCGGTTAAACCCGAAATCGTAAGATTTTCGTATTTTGGTTCTATGCTTCTAAAATATTGGCACCTTATTCAATTTAGTTTTCTTTTTTAGGTACCCTTCGTCCATTCGTTCCTCAAGGGGCTACTAAATTAATAACAAAGTAAGTTTTTTTGCAATAATTATTGTAGAAATTCATGTAGGCATACAACTTAAAAAATAAGTAGAATTGTGTTTTGTATGCAATAAATCAATTTTAGTGTCGTGCTACCTGCTCTCTATTCACCTTTGTCCTTAAGCATAAAGCGTCTCCCCCCCCCCTAAATGAGCAATCAGAGTCTTAGAATGGTGCTATTCCTAGAAAAATGGGACAGTTTGAGGCCATCACACACGCTCTTGACCATTTAGCTCTCGTGAAGCTCCGGCCCTGTAAGGATGCTGAATATGAATCCATAGAGAAAAGAGCTCGCCTCAGAAGTAATGCGTTATACTCTCCCATTTTTGCCTTTAGCAAACTTGTTTTTTCTCAGGGTTGACACGTGAAGTTCTGTAAGGATATCAATGAAGTCCTTGCCGTTCTCGTCTCGTATTTGTGGAGTTTTGAAACATAGATTCACCCCATTTCTTTCTCAAGTGATTTAAGAGCAACGTTAACGATCATTTTATCTACATATATGTCTGCTTTCGAATATAGTCACAGCTCAAAGCAATATTCAAACACAAACAGACGCAAAGAAATTAAGAATTGTTTTTACCCAGTATTGTTACAAACTTTTCAAAACCAGCAATCGACCCTATTTGTCACTTGCCTCTGTTCTTTGTTTTATAGAGATAGCCGGGTCGGCAAGTGAACAACTCAAATGAAAGGGGTGGCAATTTTTATTGCATATTTTTACCGTTTTTTTTAATTGATATAACCTGCTGTCTCGCGGTGAATATATGCTATGCTTGTTCTTTCCTTGTTGCTGCAATATGGATATTCTGTTTCCTCCTCGTACGATCGTTTCATTTCTTTTACAAGGCATGATCAGAAGAACATAGTCGCCATGTTTCTTTTCTCTGTTCAATTTTCTTCATTTTACTCTATTCGGCTTTGGCGACATTTTTGTTTCATAAATTACAAATATATTTTAATTTGTTCCACCTGCGCTGCTTCTTCTTTTGTGTACTAAATTATTTTAGACACGGATCGCTGAATTTCCGGTTCAGTTACAAATAAAGTATCTATCCATCTACTTGTTTGTTTTTCTTATTTAATTGTCCCGCCTGTAAAAACGATAAAAGGCTGTCTTTGCATAAAGTGTAATTATTTTACCAGAAATACAGTGGAATATATTTCCATTGCTCTGCCGATGATACTGGATCATCAACGTGATAAATTTACAATTTAAGTTTAGTAAATTGTATTTTGAATTTTGTGCAGCTAGGTAGCTCGTCCATTTTCGAGTAGCTAGATAGCTCTTCGGAAGTCGACGATTGATGGCATAGGGTTCATGACCATAATTACACGGTCAATCCAGCCGCGTAAGGAATATTTCTTCTTGTCAGAGGGGTACATAATTTGAGAGGTGCAAATTCGAAAATAGCACAAAGTATGCGAGCAATATGGTAAAGGTGAAAAAAACATTGATTTGGAGGGGAGTTGGGGGGACTTCCTTTGAAGGGTTTACCGTATTAACATGCCTGAGTCAAGCTACCTGTGGTGACTCCAATACTAGCCTTATTGTTGCCAATAATTTTTCGAATAACAAAATTCTGGGTTTCGAAATTCTTTTCGGAAGCCCTTCAGATTTAAACTCAAACTGAACACATTAATGAGCTGAATTATCATTGTTAATATGGCAATATGGCTGGTAATTAAAGTCATTTAAAATTCAAGCAAGTTCCCATGTAATTTATTTTACCCATAAAGAATGTGTTTTGATCTTTCTTAGCCAAGGGGCCGCCTAAAATGATCTTAAAATATCCAGGTAACGTGATTCTGGGTAGCTGACTATTCTGGTTTAGAAGGAATTTGTATCCTAAGGAAATTTTTATTCTCCGAATTCGGTGTCTTGACCAGCGTTGACAACGCTTTGAAATAAACTGTACTAGTTCCCTGACTAAAACTGTACCGCAAGTGACTAATTTGTACCATCTAAACCCCAGGCAAAAAATTTGCCGTAGGAAGAATAAAATTGTTCGGTGAAATAAAACTTGCTAGAGATATCTGAGTAAAAAAGAGCAAGCAAAACCAATATGTAACGGAAAATTTGATTGTGCCAAAAAATGTCCAAATGTACCGCATTGTACCAGGACCTATAAATTATACCAACAACGGTACAATTGTACCGCGTTGGCAACACTGATCTTGACTAGTGAAAATTAGATGAGGAGTGCAAACTTGAAAAACACACAAATTCCTCGATATCTAGCTTCAATATTTACGCAGACTCGAGCCTTTTTAATTGCGCAACCGATATAATCAAACATTGCGTTATCGAGTTCGTAGTTGTCAATCTCGTCACTTGTTCTGTCTATAATTAAAAACATACTATTGATTTGGAGGGGGAATAGGGATTATCTTTCTATATTCTTTTTTTTTACATCTGAGAAGGGAGGTCTAAAGCGCTTGGTACTTATGTATTATACTGCCAATACTCAAGAAGTGAAGTTAGGTTAATCCTAATGAAAAATACCAGAACATAATGAAATATAATACTTTAGAAACAAATTTGGGCTATGTTTTTGCATATTAGGGGGTGGGGGTAACCTAAACTAACCTACCCCCTCCCCCTAATGTGCAAATATGTATAGCCCAAATTATATAATTCCAATGTATTCTGTCACCCGCCAGTTTTCCACTGAGCGTAAACTAATAGTTTCTTGATACAGACAAATAAAACCGGTTTGTTTTCGAGTTTTACACAGCGTAAACTTGAATGTTTGCGGTATCAAACAGTTCGAGTTAACGAACTGTAAGTACGGAGCGACCCGGCTCAATTGTAACCGAAACTATAGAAAACATGTTTTTGATACCAATATATATTTCAAAAGAATCAAATTTTAATGATGATTTAAAATATAAAAGTTTCATTAAGTTTAGTGATACCAATCAAAAGTTAAGCGACTGAGAAAATTCTGCTGATTTTCAAAAAAATGGGGACATACCCCCTAAAAGTTATAGAACCTTAATGAAAATCACACCATCATATTCAGAGTATCAGAGAACCCTACTGTAGAGGTTTCAAGCTCCTATCTACAAAAATGTGGAATTTCACATTTTTTGCCAGAAGAAAGATCACGGATGCGTGTTTATTTGTTTGTTGTTTTTTTTTTTTTTCTAGGGGTGATCGTATCGACCCAGTGGTCCTAGAATATCGTGGGAGGGCTCATTGGAACGGAAATTAAACGTTCTAGTGCACTTTTTAAGTGACCAAAAAAAATGGAGGGCAACTAGGCCCCCTCCCACGCTTATTTTTTTCCCAAAGTCACCCGATCAAAATTTTGAGATAGCCATTTTGTTCAGCATGATCGAAAATATGATAAATATGTCTTTTAGGATGACTTAATCCCCCGAAGTTCCCAGAGAGAGGGCTAAATGTTATTAAATTTACCCAATGTTAAAATAGTTTGGGTTATGGGTAAGTATACATAATTTTTTTGTAGGTTTTTTTCTGGTAGGGGTAGGTTAGGGTGGGGCGGGGGTTATGTTGGAGGATCTGTTCATGAAGGAAGTTTTCATGGGGGAAGGGAAATTGCCATGAAGGGGGCGCCGGACTTGCCAGCATTATTTATTGGTTATTGGGAAGTATACAACCATTTTCAGGAAGGATTTTTTCTGGAGGGGGGGGCTAGAGGAGGGGGTTACTCTGGAGAATATTTCCGTGGAGGATGTTTCTTTGGGGTTAGGGACATTTCTATGAAGGGGGCGCCGGATTTCCAAGTATTATTTAAGAAACGATCAGAAATTAAATATAAAAAAAACAAGTTTTTTCAACTGAAATGTAAGAAGGAATATTAGAACTTAAAACGAACAGAAATTATAATGTATATGAGGGGGTTCTCCCCCAAGTCAAAAACTCGCTCTTTACGCTACAGTTTTTTTTATTGCTTTCAAAAGAGCGATCGATTCTAATTAAACGGCCATTGTGATTCAGGGGTTTGTGTATCAAAATTTTTTTTAACTTTTAACGTAAAGAGCGTGGTATTGACTAAGGGGAGAACCCCTTCATATAAGTAATAACATATACGTAATAAAAAAAACAATAAAAAACCAAGCGATACGGCTCAATAGTAATCGAAACTTTTAAAAACGAAATTTTGATGTCAATAAATGTATCAAAAGAATGTGTTTATAATGCTGATCCTAAATATATAAATTTAATTAAGTTTAGTATTACTCATCAAAGGCTACGAGCCTGAGAAAATTTACTCGATATTTTAAAGAGGGGGGAAACATCCCCTACAAATGAAAGAATTTTAATGAAAATCACACCGTCAGATTCAGCGTATCTGAAAACCCTATTACATAGGTTTCAAGCTCAAATCTGCAAAAATCTGCAACTTTGTATTTTTCGCCAAAAGAAAAATATACGAATATAGAAGTTAGTTACGTAAGTTAATTTGTAAAGACATCCATTTAGAAAAAGAAAAGTAAAATTTTTATACAAATAAAAGCCGCATTAACTAAAAAACGATCAGAAATTAAATAAAAAAAACAAGTTTTTTAAACTGAAAGTAGCCTAAGGAGCGACATTAAAACTTAAAACGAACAGAAATTATTCCGTATATGGAAGGGGCTTTCCCCTCCTCAATGCCTCGCTCTTTACGCTAAAGTTTGACTCTGTCTCACAACTCTATTTTTTAAAATAATAAAAAACTTTAGCGTAAAGAGCGAGGCGTTGTGTAGGGAACAGCCACTTTCATATACGGACTCATTTCTGTTCGTTTTTAGTTTTCTGGTGGCGCCGTACTTTAAGTTTAAAAAAAGTGTTTTTTTTTATTTAATAATATATAAGTACCAAACGCTGTATTCAACTTGCGCTGCCACGCAGTTACGTGTTCAACAACTCGTCATAATTCCGCAATTGGCTAACCTATGCCCAAATCGTTTGAACTTTGGTTCTGGGACGATACAGTTAGGACCCCCCCCCCCCCCCGAGATTTGTCAGAAGGACCCAGCTTGAAATCTATATCATGGCCTAAAAATACTAAGCTAAGCTGAAAACGATTGAGCTTTGGTTTTGTCCCGGTGAAGTTATGGACCCCTTCCTCTTGAAATGCGTCAGAAGCATCAAAAATTTGTTTAAAGGAATTTGCTTACTTTTTTATGGGTCGGACAAAATTTTGTGGGGGAGGGGAGGATCAAACCAGGTATCTCCCTTCTGGATACGGCCTTGCCATCAACAGTACTATCAGGCCTATGGGTTGTATCTGACATTTTTACTTATAAGATGATTGCAAAAAACGCTTGTTAAGCTGTTTGTCGACGGGAGGATCAGTAGGATAATATAGATCAGGGGGATCGAAGTGTCTGATACGTGCATTGCCCTGCTGATACTACATTTGAGAACAGCTTAACAAGCGGCTTTCTGCAATTATCACAGAAGTGGGAAATGTCAGATACGACTTTTATGGATGGCAGCAATGATAATCTTGGATGGAATTGCAACTTCTTACCTTCAACCGTAGATCTGACGTTCCTACTGAAGCTTAATTAGTCGCTTTGTATGACAGGTGTTGTATAAGAAAAAAAATCGTTTTTAATGGATTCGTTATTATAGTGTGAAATGGGTCCGTTTAGTCCAGATTTAAAGAGATTCCCATAAAGAAAGAAGAAACTTGATAAGATAAATCGAAGAATTTTAGAGAAACATCAGAGTAGTATTTCGGAAGTTTAAAACGGTGTTTTCGTCATATTGCCGTCATTGCAACACAACGCAACCTTTCGTAACAAATCCATACAATTCTCTTCCTGATTTGTTTAAAGTTTACGACTTGTCCTTTGCTAAAATAATAAAAAGGAAAATGGTTACGAACTGGATCGAAATACCATCAGGACTTATGAGAAACTAAAGGGAGTTCACGGGACTTATGCATGAATTTGTTCAGGTGTAGAACTCTGAATTTTTAGAACTTTTGGCCATTTTCTAAGGACTTTTATCCGAATTTGGCGTCCTAACTAGAAAAAAAATACACCAGTGTAAACTTTTAAAAACAATCAAATTCCTGAATTTCTAGCATGTTTACGAATATCCTAAATATTTACGCAGACTCGGGCTTTTTTGATTGTGCAACCAGATATAATCAAACATTAAGTTATTGAATTCTTAGTCGGCAATCTTACTCCACTTATTCTGTCGACAATTAGAAACATAGTATTGATTTGGAGTGGGAGTAAGGATTCCCTTTATGCATTTTTGGTGCAATCCCATTTTATGGGCCTCTGGGCCTAATCACTGTAGACTAGGCAATGATAAAACCCGTTTTTCACGTCTTAACTGTTATAGAGCAGGCACTGATATCAAGGTTTTTATTGCGTATACGATATTAAACTGTGGTTTTAGGAGTTTAAATGGGGGAAAAGGTACCTAGGTTAGGTTAGGTTACGTATTTAATATATGCAATGCTTTACCCCCACCCCCCTATGTGCAAACATATAGCCCAAATTTGTTTCTAAAATATTATATATTCTTCCTATTTTATTTTATTTCATTAGCATCAACCAAACTTGAATTTTTAGAGGCCCCAAAAATTGGATAGTACCATATTTTTTTTTACATATGAAAAGGGAAATCTATTTTTACACCTGGGAAGAAAGGGCTAAAATGTTGTATTTAACTTACATAACCCAACATCTACGTGTACATCATTTCGTAAAAATTCCATGGTACAACCCCATTATCCGGGCCTCTCGGCTTAATCACTATAGACTGGCAATTATAAAACCCGTTTTGTGACGTCTTAACTGTTGTAGAGCAGGCAATGATAGCAAGGTTTTCATTGCGTATACGATATTAAACTGTGTTTTTTTGGATTTTAGGGGGGTGGGAGGTCCCTAGGTTAGGTATTTAATATATGAAATGCTTTTTCCCCCCCCCTTAATGTGCAGATATATAGCCGAAATTTGTTTCTAAACTGTTATATATTCATCCTATTTCATTTTGTTTTATTAGCATTAACCAAACTTGACTTTTTAGAGAGGCCCGGATAATGGGAAAGTACCAATTCCATTACTTGCTTAGCTAAGCCCAAATCAATTGAACTTCCGCTTTGCCCGATGCAATTATGGATCTCCCCCTCCCTGATATTTATCAGAAAGTCCCACCTCGGAAACTACCTTGTGGCCTAAAATGCGCTTTTTCTATTCCAATAGAAATTTTTCTATGCCTAATCTAAGCGGCAATCAGTGCGTAATATAAGGCAACTACGGAGTCTTACCATCAACAGTAGAACTGATAGGCCTATTTGTGCTTAATTCATTTCATCACTGTAGGCCTAAAGGTTGTATTTGACATTTGTCAGATACAGCCTTTAGGCATGACACCGATGATGATCTTGGGGTTATGCGGGGGGGGGGGGAGGTAATTTTTCGGAGCTGGTTTTACAAAAAGTTTACAAAACGCATCGAAAATTTGTTTATGTGTAAGTTGCTTACTTTTTTACGAGTCGGGCAAAGATTTCGGGGAAGGGGGTTGAAACCCGGTATCTCTCCTCTGGATACAACCTTGCAGTCAACAGTACCATCAGGCCTAAAGGTTGTATCTGACATTTTCACACTTATAATTGCAAAAACTCGCTTGTTAAGCTGTTGTCAATGGGAAGATCAGCAGGATAATATAGATCCCGCTTGTTAAGCTGTTGTTAATGGGAGGATCAGCAGGGTAATAACCCGCTTGTTAAGCTGGGTACTTGTGTCCTATAGCCACCACACTCAAGTTCTGTAAAGAAGTGAAATTTGGTTAATGCTAATGAAATAAAACAAAATATGGTGAAATATAATACTTTGTCAACAAAATTATGAAAACTACAACAAAGAATTATGGGAGGGGGGCCGCCCAGGCCGCATTATATTAAATACGTAACCTAACCAAACAAAATATACCAACTAAATATTTAATTAAAATATAGCTACAATTTAGCTTCCCACCGAGTCGAAGCTAATATTGTCTCATATAAAGACCAGAAAAACCGGTTATTGTCTCATATTCCCGATACAAGATCTTGAGTATGGTGGCTATAAGACAAAATTACCTTAAGCTGCTGTCAATGGCAGGATAAGCTGGATATATGATTGATGCATACACTACCCTGCTGATACTCCCTTTGAGAACAGCTTAGCAAGCCTTTCTACAGTTATCTCAGAAGAGTGAAAATGTTAGATACGATCTTTAGGTATGACATTGACAATAATCTTACCTTCAATTGTAGATCTGACGGCCCTGAGACATTATTTTAGTGTGAAATGGGTTTTCTTTGCCCAGACGTAAAGAAATCCCCCCCCTCCCGAAAACAAAAACTTCATAAGATAAATCGAGGGATTTTTGAGAAAGGTCAGAGTGTAGGATTTCGCAAGTTTGAAACGGTGTTTTCATTATATTGCCAAGATTCACTATATTTCGTAACAGATGAAGGCTTGTCTTCCTGATTTGTATTAAGTTTCGGCTTTTCCTTTGCTAAAATCGTAGAAAGGAAAATGGTTACGAACTCAATCGAAATACCTTAAATTTGAGAATTTCATCGAGACTTAAAGGGGTTCTAAGGACTTACGTATGAATTTGTTCCAAGTGAGGAGAGGCCCACTTGCCGCTGTCGGATGTACACCTTAAGATGCCACACAGTTCCGCCACGCTTGGTACAGTTACGCTACGTTTGGCACGTGCAAGCTGGCGAACATGATTTCTGAAATTTCCCTTCCCCCCCATTGGTTCCAAGGGTAAGAGAGTAGAATTTTGAAAAAAGTAGAAAACATACGAATTATTTGTCTACTTTCTTATAACTTTCAAGAATTGTAGTTCATTATAAATTTGCCTGGTAACATTCCTCCTTCTCTTCTAACATCTGAAACATACACAGGAAATGAATTTAATTTTTTTTTGCAATTTTAAGGGACTGCAATTATTTATTCTAGATTCTTCATATAATGCCGCTGCATTCCTTGGCTGTTTTTCTTTAGCTATTCTCCTTCCCCCTCGTCATCCGAAATAAGTAACTTTGTATGGCCCTGCTTAACTTCAATGACTATTTATAATCACTTAGTATTTCAAAGTTCGCAAGTTTTTGCTTGTTAACATTCTTCTCTTTCTTATTGTATATGACGTACATGGTAATAGCCTTAAGACTTGCCCCCCGGAATAAAAAGATTTCCACGATCTTTCCGACAGTTTCTCTGAAATTTCTATATAACACTTCTCCTTTTTTTTTGCTGTTTTTTACCCCCTACAGCCGAAACGCATCTCTGTTTCGAGAAATTCCTAACTTAAATGCCATGTTTGCCCGAATTTTCTTAAGATTTTGCCACAATTCATAATATTTTGCCACATTAACAGCCTGGTTTCTTTGGTGGAACTAATGATTAGTAAACTTAGTAAACTGGTTTATTAGCTTTATTTGCCGTTATTCTTCCCTTTGAACTTGTAACCCCAATTCCATAAATTTTGTTTTGAACAAGGGCGTTTATCTCCTTTTTTATTATTGCTAAGATTGACAAGTTAATTGTTAATTTGTTGTTTTGAGCATGACTTTTAAAAATGGAACAAATCACGCTGACTTAGTTTCTGGCACAACGTTTTAAGCTTTTTCGGTTTAATATAGAATTGCATATTCTTCTTTCAAAAATCTTTAGCCATTTTCTCCAAAAGTAGTGCGCATGACTGTCACATATGTCATAATATTACACATGACATATTACATGTTGTCATAATGCTAAAACATAATGTGTTTGTAAGTTAACCAGCACAAGACTATGTAGTCTATGTTACAAGAAATGCTACTGGAAAATGCTTTAAGCACTAAGGCCGTAAGAATAAAATAAATTTTTGCTTCCCTGGATCGTTTTAAGGTATATTCACACCTGAAAGTCATGATTTTCTAAGATTTGGTTTTTGGTGATTTAAAAATTATTAACTCTCTGAGGCAGTACCACATTTTTATCAATATTTCCACGTTGATTCGTGAAAATAAATAAGCAAAGATAATTAGTTAAATTTGACAATGCTTTTACGTTTGAAATCAAGAAAGGAAAGGATATAATAAATGAAAAATAAGATCAAATGGGTAAGAAAACGAGGATTTTTTCAGCCAGTGGCAAAGTATGAAGACGAAGAGCAAGCAAATACTTCAACAAGGACATCCGTATATATATATATATATATATATATATATATATATATATATATATATATATATATATATATATATATATATATATATATATATATATATATATATATATATATAACCTTTCGAAGTCAACCTAGCAAGAGCAGAATAGGTAATGAATAAAAAAAAAAAAAAAAAAAAAAAAAAAAAAAAAAAAAAAAAAACGGCCAGCCATAAGTGAAAGAAAATTCACCAATTGGATTGACTAAGTATTTTTTGCCTGGCAATAGACTTAGCCATTCTGCTACTTTGATTTTGATTAGATATGCAGACAGGTTGTCTTAAATTACTGACATGCTTTATTTACGACAATGCTTTTCACCCGAGGCGGTCTTACTGGTGTGCGGGGCCTTGTGCAGCCGCCACTGCGCGAGGCCAGACGTCGTGGTAATAATATAGCGGGAGGAATAATAATGTAGCCTCCAGCGGGAGCGATAACTATGTGATTTCCGGGGTTCAGCGGGAACATTGTGGCTTCGACAAGACGACAGATAATAACTGTGTAACGACGAAGGATGCTGCTTACGTTCTATCGCTTGTTAGTTATTCTTCGCGAAGGACAAAAGAAAAGGACATTTATCTGGTAATCAGGGCATAAAGGCCCTCTAAAAAAGGGGCAAAACTCCGGCACTGCCGTTCACCCTTCAAAATTCAAATATTCACCTTCTATTGGTTTCCTATAACTCCAACTTCAAAGGAAAGCTGCGCCTTCTTAAGCGGTTCAGTTGCATAATTTTTTAGCTCATTTTTATTGATTTTTCAACAACGCTCCTTTTGTTTAATTTATCATTTGCTACTTCCAAAAACTGTATAACTGCCTATGGAAGTCTTTTTCATTAAAGGTGGAGTTCCTAATTTTTTCTAATTTTCTAAGATGTGTAAATTTGTTTAAGTTTCCACTAATTTACAGATGTGTAAATTTGTTTTTGTTTAAGTTAATTTAAGCAATCAGATTTCATTTTCACTGCCCTTGGTACTTAAGCTCAACCGCCATTTAGTATCTCCACTACCTTCCAAAAAACACCAGTTTATAATAAATAAAAAAAGTCATAAACATAGGAATAGTATAATAATACCAGCAGGGCCGTATCCAAGATCCTTTTTCTGGGGGTTTTGCACAAGGATTGTTTTTTTTTGGGTGGGGGGGGGGGTACACAAAAAACTTCAAAAAACGCATAAAAAATTTGTTTATATCCATTTTTGTTACGCTTTTACGAGTGAGACAAATGTTTTTTTTTTTTGGGGGGGGGGGTTCAAGCCTCATACCTCTCCCATAGATACGGCCTTGAATACCAGTTTTCATAGGTTTTAATTAAAATATATTCTGAGAAAATATTACTAAAATCTTATTTTTATATTTTGACAGTATTTTTTCAATGATTTTTTTTCCGTAAACATAAATGTTAGGGATTGGTCGTTACAGAAAAGATTTAAAAGGGGGTCCACAAGGACAATCACAAGGGAAGAGTAAAACATTCATACGATCTGATCGTTTGACTGAAAATATCATTGGCAAGTCTTTACGCAGAACCGAGACAAATCTCATTGACTGCATCAGTGACGTCAATGAGAGGGGGGCTTGTGATTTCCCACCTGAATTTTAAAACTGTCTTTTTTGGGGTGTTTTTCTTTTTGTTATTTTCATTGAAAAAAATCTTTATTTACTTTAATTGAAAGAAATGGAAAACGGACGAATCCCCCTCTATATTTAAAAAACAAATTTTGCCCCCTCGTAAATTTTCGGGGAATTGTCGCCACTGGACCGCTTGATGTGGATTTATGCTTCATCTTATTTAAGCGAATAGTCGCCAGAATTATTTTGGGATGTATGTGGCTTGAAAGATATCGGAATTAGAGCTCCGACTTTGCTAGGTTTTAAGTCGAGACGTGTATTTCATAGGTCTTAGCTTGGTAATACCTACTTATGCTTACTATTTTTTTTTCGTCGTTACTGCTGAATTATCAATAGAACAATGTAATCTATGATATAATGCCTTCTCTATATTCTGTTTGTAATTATTTAAATAAAATTGGGATTTGCTAAGTTTCTATTTAAGTCTAGCTTCATTTAATAGTTTTTTTTTTTAATAAATCAACCATAATCAACCGTAATCAACCATAGGGTGCTTATTAAATTTTCTGTTTTATTATTGTTAAAATGAACTGGTATGTTTTTGCTATTTTTGTTATGGCATGTTTTTATATGTTTTATATGTTATGCTGTTTTTTTTTGCTATCTTTGTTTACCTGCGCATTTTCAGTTTTAGGCGACTATAGTTTGAAATTGAAGTTGAAATTGAATTAGAGTTGCCGCAAAAGGATTATAGGGGATTTCAGGCCCTGGAAAATATGCTAACGCTCAAAGTGGATTTTCGAAAAAATATAGAATCTTCGGGGGCCCTTGTTTATCCATCCGAGGCTTTGGTGGAAATCTTTTGAAGCAAATGTGGGGAACCCCTCTTCCATGAGCTCACATGAATTTGCCAATTTGCATTATCTGTGTAGGAGAGTCTTGCTTCATAACGCATTTTCTCTTATGATAATACATAGAAGAGTGTTTACAGATGAAGATGTACGAATATAAAAGTTGCACTTTATTTTGGATTTTTTTTTTTACTGAAAATGTTACAAGTTTCAAATTTTAACCCAATCGTAGTTTTATTACAAATGATTCTTTTTAACTCAATCTTTAAATTTTTAGTGACATTTTAAGCTTGTGATATGGTTTCTGTAATTATTTTGAAAATTTTCATGTTCACTTATTTTCTTTTTAAATTACTTCTTTTTAAATTAAAATGAATCTGTATTTTTAAAGTAACATGGCAAAATTAAATCGACGAGAAAAAGTAAAAATTAAATAAATAAAAAGGGTTTCCCATGATTCATCAAAAAAAAGAAAAACAAAAGAAAACACGGAATATGCTACACAGAAATAGTGAGTTTATCTTTAAAAAAATGTTGTGTCTAAAAGTTTCTCCTTCATTCGACTGGCTTGAAATTTCACACAAAAGAACCAATCAGGTTTTTGAATAATAAACCTATGCATTCGTCGTATGAAACAAATTCATTTGATGCAAATTCCCAGATTAATACACTTGTAAAATCAATTTTGTTTTAAAAATGCAAGGTTATTTTTTTCTCCAGGAGTAGGAATAATTTGATTGGTTTACAAAATTCCATCCCAAAATAAACCAATGGAGTTCGAGGACAGTTTTTAAAACGGAAGTATAGGAGAGTAATCTCTCTTTTTTCTTTGGTATGTCTGAAACCTTCGTTAGGGTGAGATACTATAGCCATTGCTCTTTGTCGTGATTACTGCCATTTTAGTGGCACTTATGTGTGCCAGTGCGCTCTGGTGATCAATTATATGTAATCGGATAGAAGTGTGTCTGTTCTAATCCCAAAAATGATACTTCAGACTTGATTGTACCATATGTGTTTCATCGGCGCCACTAAACGGTGCAAACAAAATAAAGATTGGACACGCTACAAGGCCTAAGAGGTCGAACTTGGTCCGATGTTCTAAACATAGTTTTTTAATTTTGCTTTATCCTTATTTTTATTATAGCAAAATTATAACCTCATTTAAAACCGACGACAGTTGTCGGGTATTTTGAATCATGGACTCATACAGAGTTGCCACAACTTCTACTCTGGCTGACGATAATCGACGAGCAGATGGAAGAGTCAAGGTAGTATCTACATACGAACTAAACAACGGTGGCAGTGTTCTCACATTTTTCTAACATGCACTCTATTGCTTTTAATGGTGTTGGGAGCTATATTAGTTAGAATGAGAACTTTTTTATTCGTGGATTTATTTTTTCACTCTATTGGGGGTAGCCCGTTAATAGGTGATCCAAAATAACAAACATACAATCTGACCTGCTGTCCGGTTTCGCTTTGTTAATAACACTATTTTTAGTCAAGTTGGAAGAGTGATATATTACATTGAAGTATTTCTTATATTTTAGATTGACTTATTACACGACCATTGAAAACTACGAAAAACCAGCTGTTGATTTGTGAAAACCCGTGTTAAAAATAATTGTAAAATTCATATTGTTTTCCGCTAGCATGGATAATAGTGCAGTTTTTGGTCCCTGATTTACTCCCAATTTCACCTCTAGTAGTCAGAATATTTTCTGGAGTCATCGAATTTAAAAGCCTTTTTGGACCTTCACTTTTGCATATAAAACAGTTTGTTGTAAAATTTAATGTCGGTTTCATACGGAGTGAAAAACAGCTTAAATGACAGAGCTCATTTTCTTTTTTATAGCTTGTTCATTCAAAACCTGATATTGTCTCTTTTTTTTGCCAATGCAAGATTTTAAATTTCTACCAAAATTGAAAATCCTATTTGTGCCAAACTCTGGCAGTTAGCTGCCATGGTCTACATACTCTGATACTAAGCTGTTTGAGAGCCACTAATATGGCTACGGAGATTTTTCTCTTATGCCTTTACTCTAAAAAAAGAAGAAAACAATTCGACCATTGGTTTTCTTTTAAAAATACTATTTTCATATAAAGAAAAAATTGATTAATCCATCACACAAGGGCATACATTTTGGTCTATCACCTATTACCATCGTTTAACTACTACAACTCAATAGAGCATCGAGCCAACTGAGGTCAACAGCTGCGCACGCTCGTCCGCCACCCCAATGTGTGCAAAGGTTCAGGGGCGTAGCTTCAACATTTTTATTGGGGGGGGAGGGGGAGACAAGAGGGGTCCATATCCGGATAGTCAAGGGGCATTGGCTATATAATAATTTTTTCTCCAAATTATTGGGGGAGGGGTAACTGCTTGAACACAAACATTTAGCCACGTCCACCCTGTTCTCCTAATCTTGCACCCCAGACCTTCCAATTGTGTGCTGCCTTGAAGAAGTGTGTCATTCAATTCAGATACCTCGTATCGGTACCTTGTTCGCAGTAGAGTCAACTCGTGGAAATTGAGGGACGAGAGAAAAATTAATTTTTCAAAATCTAGGGAGAAGTAAATTTGGTGTTTGTTTTTTCCATTTTTCCAGTGTATATACCAAAACGTCATTTTTAAATGAAAATACCAAAAAGGTACCTTTCAAAATCTTAGGAGCGGAGACAAGGGTGCATCTAGGTTCAATAAAGAACATCAAAATTTTGTTTATCTGCATTTTTGTTATGTTTTTTCCGAGTGGAATAAAAATTTTGGGAGGGGTTCAAACCCCATAGCCACCTGGATACGGCCTTAGTAACAGAAAATCTTGGGAAATTGGAAAATTAGCCCTACCCCCTTTCAATTGATGCCACTGCTTGTTCAGCTGGTAAACACAGGTCCTTCCATGAACGAGGGATTGTGAACTACAGCTAGGTTGTTTCCGTTTTTAGAATGGTAAAAAATAAGTGAAGATACCACACTGAATTTCATTAATGGATTTTCCGGAGTCCGTTTTCTTCCCAGCTTTGCCATCCGTTTTCTGCTGAACGTAGTTACTAAACTGTGACATTCTAGTGTGTCTGTGCACTAGGTTTTGGCTGCAGAAAACTGATGAAATACTAGGTCGGATTTCAGAATACTAGGTTGGATTTTCTATCAGGATAACTGATAGAAAAAGTGGGGCTATGGCATTGGACTCTTCATTCCAAGATCAGGGGATGTCCATCCTCAATTCAAAGCCCAATTTTGTGCAGATTCTGGTTTTTGGCAGAGGACAGCCGAACAGGAGATTGACGAAAACGGCCTATACATCGTTGATCCATGTTCGTCCTTCCTATAAATAAATATTTTATATATATGTATGTATATGATAAAATTGAAAATTGTAGATTGGGGTCTTCAGTTGATCTTGGAAGGTAGTTGAGTTATGTGAATGAAACTTTTCAGGAACGAATCCAGGGCCTAAAAAATACCTTGGGAAAATATTGCCAAAACACCGTTTCTCCCCTTTCTCTGGGGTTTAGAAATTTGCATACTTGACAGATCTATTACCTATCTAAATCTTGATAATAAACATAATACCTTAATTTTGGGCTCTCAATATCTTCTTCAAGGGCAATTTCAATTAATTAAGTTGATTTTTAAACCATACCAAGAGCGCCCCCCCCAAAAAAAAATTGAAGAAATAGATTACAAATATTTAAACCATTATAAATTAGAAATGAGCAAAGGTATGAGGCTCAAAACATTTATCGTGCCTTTTTTGAACAGTACATCTAGTTATTTCTCAGGGTTTCACTTTTATAACAATGAAGTACTTGTCGGTTGTTGGAAATATACCCAAGAAGTGAAGTTATGTTAATCCTAATGAAATATATCAAAACATGATGATATAATAATACTTCAGAAACAAAATTATGGAAACCTAACGTAACCTAACCCCCCCCCCCTCAACAATGTGTAAATATATAGCCCAAATTATACAAGTCCAGTGCATTCTGTCTAAGTCTAATGCATTGTATCATCCATCACTTGTTTTTGTTGCTATGAAACCACTTCTGAGATGTAACCTAAATGTAATTTTTGAATGTGTTTCTAATAACCGACAAGTACCCATGATGATTATGAAAGGTTATCAAAGGTTGGTTTCCAAGATTAGCAAAAGCCCTTAATCTAGAATTTTACCTGATCCGTGAATTTTCCAGCAATCCCGTATACAAACCATATTCTTTGATTATTTTAATACGAATGGGTCATTATAAACTCCCTACCCTTTAGTTATGCCAATCTTTATCCGAATTTAACATTCGAAATGTGCAACCAGCTTTTTTTTTATTGCTATTTGTATTCATACGAAGATCTCACATTTAGAAAATTCTTCTCAAGATATTTCGGATTTGGTCAGAATTTGGCGCTGATTTTGAGAAAATTTTGATGCTATCAGTTGCAGACGATCAATTGTGCATAAATAATTATGTTTACCAACTTTTTTTCATATTTATTATTCCTAAGACATTGCTGTAACCTTTTCTATTAAAATATAGAAAATAATTCATATTTGTGTGTTTAATATTCAGTCAGATGAAGTATTTCAAAATAGATGTATAAAAACAACAATGGGATATTGTGCAATAATTTCGTATATATCCTCTCGTTTTTGGGTCATATTTGAATATCTAATATTATCTTATCAAAAAATCTCACTATTAATTCAATTAAATTTTAACTCATGCACTGACAAATTAAATTCCAAGACTTATACAGGGAGGGGGGCTACCGTGTTTGACTTCCCCCGGAAATTTTTTTCCGACTCCTAAGAAAGTTATAAAAATGCATATAAACATATTTTTGATGCGTTTGTTTTAAGTTTTTTGTACCCCCCCCCCCCCCCCCCAGGCGTTTGTTTAGGTTAATATTGCTTGGACTGAAAAATACACAATCACCTCGATAACAATCACCCCTAGCTAAAGAACTACCAGACATTTTTGTGTGCTATTTATCAAAATGAACCGTTTTTATTTTGTTCCACAATTAATTTATAAATTTTGTTTATTTAATTTTTCGAAAGTGCAAACAAATTGTTCATACAAAAACCTTGAAAACCTGATTTATCCCCGCTTGCAAAAAGCCCAAAAAAGTAATGTATGCCCTTTTGTTCTGAGTAGCCTACGACGAAATTTTATTTATTATTTTAGCAGACTATCCACTTAAAAAATATTGAACAATCCTTAGATTACTGAGTTTCAATAATTTTTGTTATAATTACCTTCATTTTAACAGGAAAATTGTTGGCTATAGAAGCAATGAGAAAAAGAAATCCTCTGTTAAAAGTTTTGTAGTGATAAAACGGGATGTATTTTGAATAACTCACTTTGCTTTTGCTTTATACTAATATTATCACCGGGGGTATAGTGACATGATGAACACGGAGGGTCTAACTCGCTTCTCCCCACATGAACCACTGTATAAATACAATATAGTGTGATGATTATTCCCTAATCCCTATCTCAACCATTATATAAAGCCGGACCGAGATGCAAGTGCTCCGAAGAACATTTAAGCAAGTATAAACATAAGCGACAACGATTTTTTCACGGTAGACAAGTCAGATTTCCCTTGAACGCGAAACTTAGATTCACCTTTGTAACACTAAATTTTAAAGAGTCTAATTTTAAATTATTTTATCCAAATACATTTATAAAAATCGGTATTTAGTAGTGCGATTTTATTATCAGATGTTTTTAGGAATTACAAGTAGGTTTCGAAGCCTCGAGTTTCTTTTAAAGGCATTTTGAGGAAGTTTCCGTGAAAAGACGCGTTCCAGGGTAATATACACTGGACCACTGATGGCAGATTAAATGAGAGGGGTTGTTTTTGCGCGCCAAGGATGTAGTAGCCAAAAACCACTGAACCGTGATCTTACTGTTTAGCGGGGCTGTTAAGCATAAGAATCGTGCACTTCTGGCAAAAAGTACGAAAATCGTGGAAATATAGATTAAAGCACGGGGAATCTAATGGTGACGAGAAGCACGTCGAGCGGGCGCTCTAAAGCACCGTTACGAGCGCCCGAAGAGCTAAAAAATGCGAAAGGTTACCAGCATCTCTACAGAAGCATCAAAACCTCTGAATATACATGTTAAGATATGGCGATTCCAATGGCGGCTATATAAAAAGTAAAGGATGGCTCTGAAGCGCACAATAGAGCGCAAAATAGGAGCGCCTATCCCATGTAATACCAAAACAGGCGAAATCATAGTTTTGAGTACTAGAAGTCTGAAGATTATAAGCAACAGCTCGAGTCAGCGAGTCAAAGCGCAAATTTGTGCGCTCAAAAAGCGCAAAACTAATGGAAAGTTTGAAGAACTCCGGAAAAGTGGTAATTTTGTACAAAGTATGGGGGGCCCAATAATCACAGATAGAAAGTCAAGCGATCGCTTTATAGCACCGTTGCAGTCGCTGAAAAGTGCACTAAAAGCGCAAAACTCATCTGCTTGTTTCAGAAAGTTCAGATTTAGTAGAAACACGGTTTGAAATACCGAGAGTCAAGTGTTGTTGAAAAGAAAGTGAATCTGTAAGCCAGAATCCGGTCCACCGTTCATATAATTATCCAGTATGATCATTCCCTATCTCACCCATTATAAAAACCCGGACCGGGATGCGAGTGCTCCAGAGAACGTAAAAACATAAGCGGCATCAGATCTTTTCACGGGTAGACAAGTCAGACGCGAAACAATCGGAAACAAGTGGAAACCCGCTATTACGAATAATGCACTTTGCGCGAAACAATCGGAAACAAGTGGAAACTCGCTATTAATAACTGCACGAAGAAGTGGGAGGAGCTTTTTGTTCGCACTGAGAACGAAGACCAGAAATGATCTGCGATAAACTTACTGGATAATTATATGAACTGTGATCCTAGAAACATTTACAAAAATGAACTGTGAAAATAGAAACATTTACAAAACATTAGTTTCTTAAAGCAAGCGATAATTCGAGATGACATCGAACATGCAATACGAAGCGCGATTTAGAGCGTCCAGAAGAGCCCACTACGCTGAATGACACGAAAAGAACGAAGGATTGCGGACACAGATATAGACCTATATGGCACTTTTTCGGAGATGCGCAGCCAAAAAAGCCATTTCCGTTTGCTACTTTAGCTAACTTGTCTTGATTGTCATTGTAATTGGAAAATGGAATACAAAATAAGGCAAGAATGATCACATAGTATGGTACTTCGCTGAAATATCAGATCCCATGTTGAGCAACCGATATTCTAATTTAGGCTTAAAAATTAAAAGGGACAGCAACATATATAACACATAAAAATTCACTATACTTGGCAGGACCGGCGGCAAGAACATAACTCGGTGCACTCAAGTGAGTTGCTCTTGCAGTTGCAGTGCCCATAGCACTGATTTTTGCAACTGCATCGTATAAGCTCTCGACAGGCGACAGAAGCTTGGGGCAGGGTTGATCATTGGGGAGCCCGAAGACCATTAATGGTCTTTCACAATCCATAATCGTTGGGGCTCTTTTCGGGAATAATGACAAGATGATAACTGGACCATACCTGGGCTTGAAGGTAAGCGTGCCGAATGTGTTGGTTTAGCGCATCCTGGGTTGGCGGAAGTCTGTCCATGGATGGTCCTTTTTTTGTGAACATATACTTCCTTAACTTGTTTAACGACTCTTTCCAACTGGATCTGTCATATACAAGCACAATGAACTTTACAATCTGTGCAAAGTCGTTTTCAGTGAGTTCTTAAAGAGAAGACAGGCGGCTGAAGACCAATGTCATGGCACTGTGCGCTTCCCATGCTTTCCAAAACCCTCCTTTGCCATGCCACAGGAATGCGGACACAGTGTCGCAGCCACTTAAAGCATGGAAAAAAGCAGCGACTGCGCCTTTTCTTCGCCAACTGCTGTTGGTATGTCGTGAACAGGAATGTAGCGGGAACTCTTCCCTTGGCCGTATGCTGCGTACAGTTGATCAATCCCAATAAGAAAGTACTTTGCGATGAGCAGAACAACTATATATGAATCAACCGTTCTGAGAGTGATGAATTTCATGTTGCAGCGCGCTTGATGGAGGCACATCTCCCTCCTCTTGGTTGCTAGGATGAATTTCAGCCAAGTCAGATGGAATTGTACTTCTTGCACTGTCACTAGAAGTCACGACAACCAAATGATTGGTAACAGTGTCTCATATCCCTTTTTTTTGCCATGAATTCGAATAGGCTCTGCTTGTTGTCTAAACACTGAAGGAAACTAGTCCAGTTTTTGGAATTGGCGTTCTTTCTTCAACCTTCGTCAGATACATAGGCTTGCCATGTTTTTTTAATGTAGACGTTTTTAAACTGTCGGACTTAAAACGCCAAAGACGGCGTCAACTCGCTGTGTTTCGCTTGTGAAATGCTTACGAAGGTATTGACAGATTTCTTCTGTAACATATTGTCCAAACGTCTTGCTTTTTGGCTTTATAAGGTGAACTGGGACAGCACCGTCAAAAACCTTGGAATCGGGGTGAGGTTTCTTGGTCACAACTTCAGAAGAATAAGCTGTGAGCAGTTACAATACCAGACTTCGTGCCGAACCTCAGATTATCCTGGTCAGAGATGGAAGGAGGGAAAGGCTGGTTCTTGTGTTTGGAAAGTCAGCACCTCTGGTGTTGCAGCCAATATAGAGCTTGGCAAATAGGGCCGAATCTGACTTGGCCATCTGAAGGATCGATTTCGACTTCGGTATCGATGATGGAATGGGAGTTGAAAATAATTGTTTTGGCGTATCGGTGAATCAACAGGTTTTGTACGTTTTACAAAACGCTCTTCCATAAAAGTATCATACTGAAATTAGCCAACGATCTCCAGACTGCGACAGCTACTGATGGCAAGACAATGGGATACCCTCTCGGAATCGATGGAAATGAAACTGTCATACATACTTTCGGAAGGATTATTCTATTCTATTAGGGTATTTAAAAGGTTTTTAGTATTTGTTTGGGGCCTCTTCTGAAATGCCGAGCCCATTTCGTGATCTTCTGCAGTCCGCTGTTCCTTCACATTTCGGAATTTTAGCTCGTTCGGAAAACATAAGTTCTGATGCTTTTGTAGCGAGTCGGGAAGCTTGCGCTTTTTTTGGTGCTCCGGGTGCTTTATAAGACGCTATAGAGTAATCGCTCGGCTTTATACCGATCACCATTGGGTTCACCCATATTTCATACTATATTTCCCCTTTTTCCGGAGTTTCTCAAAGCGTTCCATCAGTTTTGCACTTTTTGAGGGCGCAAATACGCGCTTGGACAGACAAACTCGAGCAGCTTCTTGTAATAGTCGAACTTCTAGTACTCTAAACCATGTTTTTGCCAGTTTTTATATTCGATTAAATAGGCGCTTCCATTTTGAGCTTTACGTGCTTTTTTGCGCGCTTCAGAGCTATCCGTTGCTTTTTTAGCTACCAATGGAATCTCCATGTCTTAAAACGTGCTGTCAGAAGTTTTGATGCGTCTGTAGAGAGACTGGTAAACTTGCGCTTTTTTTAGCGCTTCGGGTGCCCGTAAAGGTGCTTTCAAGCGTCCGCTTGACGTGCTTCCCGTCACCATTGGATTCCGCGTGCTTTAATCTGTATCTCCACCAATTTTGGTTATTTCCCCAGAAATGCACGATTCTAGTGATATTTTCCGTTTAACACCACCACTAGTTACATTATTTATATACTGTGACATGAACTAAGAAAGTTGTTATATAAATTTATATTTTTTTGACATCGAAATATAAGATTTAAATTTAAAGATATGATTTACCCCTTCCATTAATTTGAGCTATTCCTCAGCTTTCAAGTACTATATTTTTGATTAAACAAGTGTTTTACAGCTATTTTAAGTGACTGGTTTTTATTTACGTTCTTCTAGATTTTGCCGCATTCTATTTCTATGTTTTTATTTCTTTATGCGGAGTAGCTGTGCTAGGAGTTCAGCCCCTCCCCAATATCTGAGTATTTTAAATGTTTTTCTACAATAAAGGTAGTGATAATTTATTATAAGCTATCCAGGGGCATTCAACACAATATTCATACAGAGCACAAGATAAATAACGCAAATACAGATGTATAATTTTTCTACAATATACGTGACGTTGCTTTTGTAGAATTAGCCCCCCCCCTAAAGAAGATGTTTCTGAGTATGTGATTCTTCCTAGTGTTTACCCTATCATTTCCCATTCGTAATTTAGCTTGATTTCATTTTTAACGTTTACTTTATGCTTGAAAAGAAAATAACGCTTAGCTTGAAAAATCGGAATTATTGATTACGAATTCGTAATTTTAACTACTTATGTTATTTTTATTTTTATATTTTGTTTGTGATTAATAGTATAGTTGTTACGTTTTGCGTGTATCTTAAAACCTTTCAGCACATATTTCGTTCTATTAAGATTGCTTCATTATAATGAGGAATTTTTTAATTACTGTGTTTGTAATATACGGTTAATTAATATAAATCAATAATTTAAACAATCGACCCGATTAAAACACATATATAATGGGCGAATGAAGCTTATTTAGAGGTGGTCCGGTGGGGGTCTTTTTTCTTTTTTGTAATATGCTTCGTTGTTTTGTGTTCTTTTGAATTTGACCCCTTTTCCGAAACAAATTCATATGTATATGTCCCCCTCCAATTTTCGTTGACTCGTGCAAAAGTAACAAAAACATGTGTAAACAAATTTTTGTCGCGTTTTGTAGTTTTTTTAACCCCTTTCCGAACAAAAATTTTTCCCACATCGAGCAAAAATTCTCAGTACGGCTCTACGTACTTATTCTCAAAGATACATAACTTTAAAAGAACTAAATCCACCGTTTTGCAATACCTTCCTCTTTTCTAAGTCGGGCCCCTCTTTTTGGAATTGCATTTAGGCATATTTTTTAGAAGTTATTTGGGAGGAAGAGGGGATTAGTCAACAACAAAAAACCTAAAATCTAGTATACTGCCGAGAAATTGAAAAAAAATATATAGGTAAATTGGGGTGAGGGAGCTTGGGTCCCAACATCAACCCCCCTGCGCACGTGTCTAACCCAATAACAGTTTTAACAGCAAACGCTTGGTTACATAGGGAAACTAGAAAAAATATTTTTGAAAGTATTCTAATGCGGGAAGAAGTGAAGAGAAAAGACATCAATCCCCTGATTCATTGCCCAGTGGTTAGTTAATTTTCGTACAACCTTGATTGTTTATTTCACTGTAAATTTAAACGTTTTTTTTCTGTCGAAAAATACTATTCAGTTCTCCTAGTTTGCAGGGGTGCAAAATTTGAAATAATTAATCGGACGGTTGTAATTAGTTCGTAATTTTTTTAATTTATTTTTATTAGAATAAAGTAGAGGGAGCAGTTACTAAATGAAACAATTAATAAAATATTTAATAATAATTAAATATTAATCATTAAATAAAAAATAATAATTAATTGAAAATAATTTTGTTAATAAATGAAAATTTTGTTAAAATTTGAGCTCAAAATTTTCTGAGAGACAGAGGGGGGGGGGTGCTAATCAAGTTAGGCCCCAGGCGCAAGAGGCCAGAACCGCCACTGTCCCTTTGCAATTTTTAAGCAAGTTTGGATCCTCTAACAAGAAGTTTAGGTAATGTAGAACTTCTGGCTCAGTGAATGAACATATCTGAGACTTAGTTTCGACGGGATAATTATTTTGTTAATTTGGTGCAAGTTACAGCTTTTAGGCTTGTCGCAAAATCGCTTCTTTCAGAGAGAACATGTACCTATAAAGCAAGAAAGAGAAATGTGACCGCAAATATTGTATTTACAGAGGAAGAAGCTGATTTAAATTAAGAAAAAAAAATTAAAAAAGAGACATTGAGAAAGAGAAGGGTTTTACAGTTAAGGGTCTACTTCAAAATAACTATCGAATGCAGCATGTCCTTGCCCAGGCTTTTCATTTGGAAGGGGTGTGTGTCAAATATGAAAATGGTCTAGGCATTTAGTACCTGAACGTCCTGATAGGCTCCAACGCGTCTCAAATCTTGATACTGTAGCTCTTTTGGTACAACATCTTGAATTGGACATTTTTGTATTTTACAACAATTTTCCATATCCTAAAAATATACCTTCATATATGCCAACCCACTGGTTGCTGCCTTGTACCTTAAAAATACCATGAACCAAGTTAGATATGTGAAAGGAAAGGAGGCTTTTGGCCTACCCCGCCCCAGAAATCCTGAAATTTTTAAGGCTATAACATAAATTTTCTTACGCATTCCTAGTCTTTTTTTAAGTTTCTGATTCGCCCCCCCTCCCACAAAAAAAAACAACTATAAAGGTTACAGTGATGAACGGTTTGGACTTTTTTTTTATCGTCTTTTTATCATTCTAACCGACGCCTGAGAAAGTCAGTTTATTTCCCATATGAATTATGTATTACAATCAGACATTACAAAATTTTTGAGAAACTGTTGCAATATTTCCAACTCTCCGACCTTTGCGTATGTACATATAATTACAAAATCATTAACTACAGTATAAAATTCTATTGCTTATCACGTACCAAATCTTTAATGCAAACAGAAAATTCTTGTCCACGATTTGCGGCGTGATAGAACTAGTTCTATTTACTTTTTTTTTCATATATCTTATCTTGCACTTTGGCCTCCTCACTCAGTTTGTTCTGTGGCTGGGGTACAGTCTCTTGTTGTCCCCTGTGAGTCGCACTTGATTAGCGAGCAGTTAGGAAAAACTTCGGGGTAAGATGTCTAAAGTATATGCTTTGTGGCTGAGCGAAAAAAAAAAACACACATTAACTTCAGCATTGAATAGATTGGCCAGCTCTCCTTGGAGGATATTTAAAAGTTACGATGATTTTGAACTCTTATTAGAGCGACTTGACCTAATAGTCTGTACTTTCCACCTCGACTAGAAACAATTTTGTGTCTTAACCTTATTCACTCCCCTTAATTGAAACTTTGGGTTTAACACCTTTTTGATTTAAGAATATCGTTTGGTATAATTCATGTCACTAGCAAATATAGACGTAAAACAATGATACAATTAATAATCTCAAATTTGTTAGAATATTGTTGAAAATGACTATATATTTCTTGGGTAACCAGAATATGCATGTTTTTCCCTAACCACTCCTCTCAGCGTACCCCAATCCAACTGGCTGATATGGTACAACATTTGAGGTCCAATGTTTTATTTCAGTTTAATAATTAAAAAGTGTCACACTCCAAAAAAAAAATCCGCCAAAACTTGCTCCACAAACAACCAAAACTTGCTCCACTGCAAAGCAATAATTTAATTACAATTATGTGGGAAGACATTAGTTACCGCTGTTGGTAGTAATAAAAAAATGGGCCTTAATTCAACTTATTTTACATAATTAGTCTGTTTTTGTAGATCTTAAGGATGTAGTACCAACCTCTCAAATGTTAAAACGACCAGCCGGCGTTTTACGTTGAGATTTTAGCGTCATATCATTTATCTTTTTGCATTTGCAAATGAACTCCTGAAATTCAGGAATGAATACTAAAAGACGATAACATTTTCGCTGTCAAGTTGACCCTAGTCAATTATTTTCTACCTTTTTAGTGTCTGGCCTGTCCCCCCCCCCCCCAATAAAAAAAACCTATTAATTTTTTAAACTGAATTAAGTTAAATGAAGTCAAATCACCTTGTGATCCTATTATAGTAAATTAATTATACCCTATTATAGTAAAATTATTATAATTTTATGTCTGACAATTTTGCATTTCTATGTATTAGCTATAACTAAAATATTAGTTATTCTGCATAGGCGATTATTTATCAGGTGACGAACATACATAAATTTAAGGCAAAAGATATGGCGTAATGACCTTTTTTGAATAATTGTAATATCTTTAATTATTCGCATGTTTTCAATATTTAAAGAGGCTCTTAAGGATATCAGTTCTTGACCCAAGTTGAAAGTTTGAGAATCTTTAAGATTAAGAAAAGTATATATTTTTCTTTAGAACACTATATATATTTTTTTAGAATTTTATAGATATAAATATACAATATAAATATAAAACTTGGGATTTAATGTTTTTTACAAGTGAGTTCCAAGCCGATTTAAAGTTTTTTAAAAGAAAAGCTGTATTTCTAGTTATGGGCTTCTTGCTATCTTGGAAAGTAGTTGAGTAAGGTGAATAGAAGTTCCAGTAATGTATTCAGGGCCAAAAATATATTCTGGGAAGATATTGCTGAACTACTGTGTTTACCCTTTTCTTATTTCTGGGCTTAGAAAACTTTATACATAAGAGGTCTGAATAACCTGTCTGAATTCTGAGAAAAAAATGGTTATCTTAACTTTGAGTTACATCTGTCCATTAGCTTTAATTTTTTTTTTAAATACAGTTCCTCGTATTTCAGTAGAATTTTAAGCCATATCAAAGGTTTCCCCTCTTGTATTAAGAAATGATTTTAAAGATCTTCAAAACCTTTTAAATTTGGGACTGAGCAAAGGTTTGAGGCTCAAAACACTTTTCCTGTGCATAAGCAGAAGATCTTATTTTGCAAAGTTTAACTCTTGAAACACAAAAATTGTTAAATGTTATCAAAAGTCAGTGCCAAGGAGTGGAGATGGATGATTCAAAATATCTTCCCAGGAGTTCATTAAGGCTCTGGATGTACTCCTGAAAGTTTCATTCAACTACTTTCAAAATTTTACCTATAATTTTTTCACTGGCTTGAATCTGTAATAATTCTCTAATTTTAGTAACAACAGGTGCCTAGTGTAAATAACCTAAGAACACGCCAAAAGCCTAATTTTATTAGTTTCTTTTTTTTTCAATCAGTTTCGCATTGCTTTTAATTTAGAACGAAATTTTTCATTTTTGAGAACTTCCCGGATGCTATCAACTAATTTTTATTGCTTATTCCTGTGCCAAGCAGGGTCGCCACCCGGTGAATTTTTTTTTTACTATAATCAGTAGCGAGAAAAAAACATCAATAGGCAACATAAAAAATACTAGAGCTAGTGATAAATCACTAGGGGTGACAACCCCGGTGCCAAGGAATAAGTAATAATGTGTCTAATAAGCCCCGTATTCCCAAGAATGCAGGACTTCACCTCAAGCCAATGCATTACCTGACAGGGGGACTCAAGGTTTTGCCATCTTTCAAATTACTGAAAAAAATTCCATAAAATGACTTCTTCTATAGTTAACTACCCCCTCCCCGCAATGAAAATTTTAGGTATGGACCTGCCTCAGACTTCACTAGATATGTCTTCTTGTTGACAATGATGGTTTATAATGTCAGATCACTGTGAATAGAGTCACTTAGTCAATTTACATATTGTCAATTGCGAGTTTGTCATATGATTGTCCCCAGACTAGACTTGCCCGAGCAGCATATGAAGATATTCTCCTTCAGTGTAACAAAACATCATGGACAGCACAAATCAAGAGGATATTAGATGAGAATGGATTTTCAAGTTCGTGGGAGAAGGGAAAAGGGCCAGAGGATCAGGAAAAGTTCTTCAAGGAATTTAGTGCAAGACTTGATGACCAAGAAGTGCAACTATGGCAAGCAGGTGTGGACAAATCTCCGAGTCTTACTTTGTATAGAGAAGTAAAAGAGAATTTTGGTCAGGAGTTTTATTTCAAGCTGGGATTGCCCATTAAATATTTGAGGATTTGGACTCAGATTCGAGCAAATTGTCTTTCAATTTATACTAAGGTTGCAAGGAAAAAGAGGGAAGGTCCGGAGACCGGGTGTAGTTGCTTGAGATGTGGGGAAAATGATTATGGGTTGGGCCATTTCCTCCTCCGGTGTAAGCCACTATCTCATTTAAGGGGATTAATTATCCAGGAGGGAGAAGATAGGCTGCTTTGTGAGTTAATGAGGTCTAGGACTCCCCGTTATATTGTGGCAGTAGGAAATTTTGTATTGATGGGAAGGATGTCAAATGAAGTGTAATTTTTCTTTAGTATTAGTCTTTTTGTATATGGCTTTAATTGGATTTTAAATAAAGATTATTATTATTATTATGAGCTGGGCAATTTTATTAGTGACTCATTGATAACTAGACTCCTAAAGCTTCCTGTTTTATTATTATTTTTTTATTATTGCTGACGGATGATACAAAAAATTATTTTCAGATGGCAAAAGGCAAGCAAAAGAAAGGAAAGGATTTGAATGAATTGAAGAAGGAGTTGGATATTGATTTCCATAAAATCCCTATTGAAGAATGTTATCAAAGGCTTGGAAGCAATCCTGAAACCGTAAGTAGTTTTTTAAATATTAATTAATTTAAACTTACTTTCCTGTATCTGAGTCCCTTTGTAAATTAACTTTACATTTTTTGCTCTTTTTTTGTCTAGGGATACTGTTAAAGCCGCTTCCCTCTGTATCCCTCTTCACTCATATTTATTTTAACTCGATTTCGTCACAAACCCAGAAGGTAACATCAGTACTAAAATTCGTATAAGCTTTTAAATGATCGTTTCATGGCTTCTAGTATTACACTTTTTGTACAGGGAGCTAGGCCGTATCCTGGGAGTGGGGATTAGGGGGTTTGAACCCCCCCTCCAATGTTTATCTGACTCTTAAAAACGTAAAAAAAATGGACATAAACAAATTTTGTACCTTTTTTGAGGGTTTTTTGTTTAACCCCCCCCCCCCTTCCAAAAAAAAAATATTGAGTAAAATCCCCTAAAAAAAAATCCTGGGTACGACCTTGACAGGGAGGACGCCCTTCTCCGAGGTTCTTTGGAGGAAATGAAACCATATGGATACCAAGAAAAATGCGACAAAATATGTCAGCAGTGGCGTCAATGAGGGTTGGGATAAAAATATTATTTGATATCTAGGAGCAAATGTGTCGTTTTTTTTAATGGTTTGATGAAAATGCCAGAAAAATTATTCTCAATACCCCCCCAAATTTTATTTTTAAAAATCTAGCAGGGACTGGGCACCCCCCCCCCCCGCAATTAACACCACTATGCCGGAGCCAAGAGGCGTGGAAATAAAGTGCTTTATTTTCTTGGAAAACGTTCCCTTCTGCTAAGCTGTAAGTTTTTTTAATGTTAAATTTAATGTTTATGTGTTTTTAAATTCTTATCCATTTCTAATTAAAGGTAAATGCTAATCAAATTCGTTCATGACATCAGTATTTAATCCATTGTGCAACAATATTACAAAAGCAGAGAAATATGATAATTCAATGATGAACTTGTTGTTAAATTCACTTTCCTCGTGAGAATCGAATTTAAATGCTACAGTTTGATACCTGTCCGTTTTATCATATTGAAAAATGACATTTTCAAACGGCTGAATGGTAGGAGTTGTTTATATTTAGTAATCAAAACTGTTTTATCGTAATCGTACATAAATGACTCGGGGCAATATCTTTGATAGGAATTTAACCTCGAAGGAAATGCTAAACAATCCATTTTTAAGATAGAATTCGGAACCCTGTACCCTCTCCTGTATACAGCCTTCTCTCGCAAATATTTACACAGAAATGTTCTATGTATGCCCCAAGGGCGGATCCAGGAGTTTTTTTCGGGGGGGGGGTTACTAATTTTTTACTTTTCGGGGGGGGGGGTTACTAATTTTTGACTCAGTTTTCGACTAATTATACTGATTTTTACCTGGGTTTTACTAATTTTCGACTTATTTTCGACTCGGTCAAAAATTTCGGGGGAGGGGGGGCAAACCGGGTAACCCCCCCTCCCCCTGGATACGGCCTTGGTATGCCCCTGAATTGAAATACCACATGGTTTGTAAGAAATAATAAAAATTCCTAAATTTTATGGGGTCTTCAAAATTTAAATACAATTACACTTCCTGAATATTTTTAGACCAATTAGTAAACAAAAAACTTGTTTTATCATAGTCAAAAATTATTTTCTCTTAGTAATATCTTTACTCGGAATGTAATGTGATCGGTCTACACCCTATTATGGGCATGTTTCGTAATAAGTACTTTTAAAATGAGACTGTAATGTTTTGCTTGAACTGGGAATTTTTTGTTCGGAAACACCTATTTTTATTTACTTACGCTTCCAAGGCTATTCTCTGAAAGAATACCCGATAGAATTACTAGGAAATATACCCTTCTTTTTTTTACAATATAAAGAATCGTTGTTTGATATATACCTCTTGCGTAAGACATCAAATTCAAAGTTTATTTAAATCGTAATCCATCAGTAGGTGCTGGCAAGGCAGGGGTTGGTTAAGCAAGAGCTGGTGGTTTGACATTCCTCGTGGCAATAAGTCAGGTCACGAACTGTTGGATTGGTATGAAGATTTGTTAGTTTAAAGATATTGCGGTACTTGTGTCTTAAAGCCACCACACTCAAGTACTGTCGAGAAGTGAAGCCTGGTTAATGCTAATGAAATAAAACAAAATATGATACTTTATCAACAAAATTATGAAAACTACAACTAAGAATTATGGAAGGGGGGCGACCCAGACCGCATTATATTAATTACATAAACTAACCTAACCAAAATGCCAATTAAGTATTTAATTAAAATATAGCTACAATGTAGTTTCCCACCGAGCCGAAGCTAATATTGTCTGGTAGTCCTATAAAGACCATGAAAAGCGGTTATTGTCTTATGTTCGCGATACAAGATATTGAATGTGGTGGCTATAGGACAAAAGTAACCATTTTCTTTAACGGTATAGATGTTTGCGAACGAAAATTGAGGGAGGTTAGAGAAATGTCAAGGGTTACTTAGCGTGTCAAAAGAGCTTTTCAGAACAATCTAGGGATTTTTCTCATAGGAAATTCCCCCCTCCCCCCCAGTAAAAACATATGAGAAAACAAAGAATAAAGCGGTAACTCACAGACAGTGAAAGAAAGAGAAAAATGTAAATATTTTGGTCTAGACCTCAGTACAGAAACGAGAAAAAGAATATATATCCATTTGGGTATCTATGTTAAATTCGATCTTTTTGCTATTTTATTTCCGCTAATCTATCCACTCTTTTTCAATAGCGGTCCAAAGCTTAGAACTTCACAGTATATGCATTTTATTTTGGCGTATTGCGAGTAAACAATAATGATGATACTCGTTCTTTTGGACGAAAACTCGGTTGGTACGGTGACTTACACTCGTTTCACGAGTCATTTTCCTGATTTGCCATGCAACTACAACAGGAGTGCCAATTGCAGGAGGGGCAAGGGAACAATGCCCTACCCCCTCGAGATTTAAAAATAAATTGTTTGATGTTGTATTGAAAAAATACCTTATTTTTG
This sequence comes from Artemia sp. Qi Xiang Cuo, assembly GCF_049724085.1. NCBI lineage: Eukaryota > Metazoa > Arthropoda > Branchiopoda > Anostraca > Artemiidae > Artemia > Artemia sp. Qi Xiang Cuo. The sequence goes on from NC_142801.1 coordinate 21,625,255, forward strand.
GTATTTTAATTAAAAAATTATCCTCTAGATTTTGAAAAATATACCCTCCCCCCTAGATTTTCGCGATTTGGCATCCCTGAAGTACAGAACTTTCAGTGACTGTGCATGCATCAATAAGTGGAGACAAAAGTACTTTCATTTACCATTTCAGTGAACCGCTAACCTATACTTGGTTGTTTCAGATTCGAAAAAAAACCTAGCGTTTTTCTAACAAAATTTAAGAATGAACTTGGCTATGTATTGATTTAACGAATGAAAACCGATTTTTTTCATCCTTGATGCATGTAAAATCGCCGAAATCTCTATAGCCTACTTGCTTCACAAATCAAGATAAAGACTGGCTAAACTAGCGCAAGTCACTGTTTCAATACTGTATATCCACTCTCCAATTAATCCAATTAATGACTGCCTTGTGTTACGTATCCTTGAACTAAATTCACTGAATTCGATATCAAACATTTCACATCTTGCATAATATTATCTACTTCAGTTTAAGTGGCAAGTAATCGTTTGAAACAGAAACCTGTTTTACGAGGAATTAAGTCTTCTGAAGAATATTTTTGTTATATTTTGCATTGCATAGCGATGGGAAAAAATTGTGGTTTATCGCCTAGTGCCAAAACTTAACCCACACTTTTGCAATTTGTGTTTTTTTCAATGGGTTATGTACTCTTTGTCGTACGTGTGTGTCTCTACAGTCGGGCCGGCCCTGTCTTGTCTGGCCTGGCACTTTGAGGAGGCGTGTTTGAATCAATATAGACATTCGATTTTGTTTATACGCCAGTGAATGGAAGTGTTTATTCAATATGTGAGTTTTGTTTCCTATTTATTTATATTTTTTCTTTTGTTGTTGTTGTTTTTTTTTCTCTTTAGGTGTTTAGTATGTTTTTATGTTGATGTAAGTTAAGGTTTTTAAAAAGAACATTTTTTGTTTCATTTTTTTCTTTTCTTTTTTTTTTCCAGTTGAGAAAGGCTCCCGGACGTGGGGCCGAAATATTCGGAGTATTTTTGTTTAATTAAGTGTTTGTTTTACTGTATTCACTGCTTTATAAAAATTAAAACCCGTTTTTCTTGCTTAATTTTCCTGTCTTGGATTGGGGATATGGATTAAACTACGAATGTGTTACATATACATCTCACGTGGGTAAGCAATACGCAAACCGTTTTTTTTTTTTGGGGGGGGGGGGGCTAAGTTTGAAAAACTATCAACTATATGCAAATTATAAAGATATTGCTAATTATCAGGGAAATCTTGAGCATTTCGAACTTTCTAGATTCTTGAACATATCGTAGAAAAGAAACACGTCTTTCATGGTTTAGGAATAGGATATTTTTGGTGTAAAAGCTCACATGTCACATTTTTGTACCAGTAGATCCAAACATTGACCGTCTATAGAACTTAGGCCTTGGGCCAAATTTTTCAACTGTGTAATCAACATTGGAATCACGCTGATCATTCTTGATCACGCTCCCTTTAGGTCCCTGTTCATCCCCCATTTCTCTCTGTCAATAGCCCTGTATTTAGACTGTTCTGTTATTCACTCTGTCCTGCCTGGTGTATATCTTGGAGCGCCACTAGACAAACTCTGTGCCATGGATGGCACAATCTACCCACACACTGCTTCCTCGTGTCGCTTCCGCCACGCGTCATATGGTGCACACGGTCTTTGAATGTGGGTAATCCATCGATTTGAATAGCTTTTGTCTTTGCCTATTCTTCTGTCCGTTTTGCGTTTGACCAAAAGTAATAAAGTGATTCGCTGTCATAATTTTCTGTTTCAATTTTTGCGCCTAGTCACCTGGAATCAGATTCGCAAGTTTTGTAATCCGATAATAGTGATTGCGGTTACTGGGTTTTATGCATAACGAAATTGAGATTGTGTATTAACCTCCTGTTTTAAAAAGAACTAACAAAATATGAGTAAAATAGCGTGTTGTTGTAATTTCGGAATGTCAACATTTTTTTTTCCTTTTTGGAAGAGGGTCGGGTCTTGTCATGGCTGTCATGGAAGAGTTGCCAATTGCAATGTTTCACTGGTGAATATTTGAAATCCTGTAGTGCCAGTTCAAGCTGTTTATATGCAGTGGCGTAATTTCGGCTGAGGGGGGAGGGAGGAAGTTGGGGCCAATTTTCCCAAATCAATTCAAAATGACAGTGAAAAATGAAAAATGAGCCATATAGAACCATAAAGACAAATATTTACTAAAGAAAACTGACCTGTTTCTCTGGATGATTGAATTATGCAGGCTTATCTTAGTTTTTGACAAGTTCTTTTGCAAAAACTAAATTTCGGCTTGTGGGGGGGGGGCAAACTTAGGTCTGGAGGGAGCAGTCGCCCCCTGCCCCATAGCAAATTACACCCCTGTTTATATGAGAGGGGGTTTAGCGCATGCGCGGAATAATTACTGCGGTCAACTATGCGAAGCGTAGGAAATTAGGGGGAGGGATATAATAAGAGATTGGTTGAGATGTCTTGGGCACGGTCTGCAATGAGGGATGACAGATTGCCGAAGATCGTCCTTTTTGGTCAAACGAAAAGCAGATCATCCCCGGATAGAGCGGGAAAGGGTCGTAAGAAAGGGTGTGTAGGAAACTTAGGCTTCTTGGGTGGATGTAAGGAGGAAAGCTTTGAATAGATGGGGACAGAGGAGAAACCTGCGCAGCTGTTGGTACTACAGTAGGTACTTATATATTATAGCGACACCATTCAAGAAGTTTGATCTGATCTGTTTGCGTAAATCCGGTTTGTCTGTCTGCATTCGGAGATACTTAGCTTTGGCACAGTGAGATAAACTACTGTATAGGTATATTTTAATGAGCTATTTAATTTATAGTTGGTATTTTGGTTAAGTTAAGTATTTAATATAACGCGTTTGGGCCGCCTGCTTTCCATAATATTTTGTTTTAGTTTCCATGATTTTGTTACTAAAGCATTATATTTTTATTATGTTCAGGTATATTTCTTAGGATTAACCTAACTTCACTTCTTGAGTGGGGTCGTTATAATACATAAGTACTTGAGATGTATGGAGAGGCCATGGCTCCCTAAATACGTGCCTGATACAATTCCTATCGCATATGACGTTTCGGGGTAAATTTTTCGTCCTAGATTGAGCCTCTGGAAGAATAAATATCTGAAACTTTAAATGTTTCAGGAGTCTCTAAAAAAAACATGTGATAAATTTAGTGTTTTTTTTTCGTAGTCGCTCTGTAACCTTTGTTTTTAAAAATCCCAAAAACCCATTAACATTTATTTTCAGAGTATTTAGAATGTGTATGTTTCTTAGCATTAGTTGTAGTTTATTTCGAAGAATCAAATTGGACCGGTTTGTTAACTCGAAAACAAAGAACTCGATGCTTAGCATGTGACATATATTACAGATTTTTAGGAACTGATTTCTAAACCAGTTTTTTGAATAATCAAAAAAAAAAAACCAGTTTTGAACCCTTGCAATCTTTCCAAGCGGGAATAATAAAAGAAAATATTTAGCATCTGCTACAAAGCTTGCGAAACAAAAAGTTAAAATAAGACAGTGATTACTTCAGGATGTCACTACTTCAGGATATGGACTACTTCAGGACTTCAGGATAGACTACTTCAGGATATGGTCGTAAAATGCATTTTATTCAAAACTACAAGAGCGCATCCAGAATTTTTTTTCGGGGGGGGGGGGGGTTACTAATTTTCGACTCGGTCAAATTTTTTTTTGAGGGGGGTCAAACTGGTTAACCCCCCCCCCCTGGATACGGCCTTCCAAAACTGTCCATCAGCATTGTATTTGCTTGCAGGGGTATAGGGGGAGAAAGCCCCAAACGAATTATATAAGGACTCACAGGAAGATTACTGGGAAAATATATTCTAAAATGCAGCAAATCTATATGCATTGTTGAACATAGAGGGGGGGGGGGCTCAAACTCTCAAGCCTCAAGTCAGAATACTTATATTCCAAAAATTTGTTTTTAATGCTACGAAAACTTGATCTTTCGCTAACGGTAATAATACTGTAATAAAAATTTATGACAAAATAATTCACTAAAAATTGAAAATTTGCTACGGTAGATAGATAGGCGAAAAGTATCATAGATTTGGAAAGTTTACGAATTGAGTTTACGATTCGTGGTGACGAATCAAAATTTAAAGGTTTTCAATGGAGAGTTTTTGAAAATCATAAAATTCGTCTGATGACCTTGAACATAAAGGCAAATGATGAGGCAGATACGTTCGCTTTGGGTCAGTATCGCTCCCATGGATTCATATGATTTCAAAAACAAATCCGTATTTTTCATACCAATTAATGCTGTTCAAAAATCATACGAAATGAACATAACTTTAGGGGTATAGACTCTTAGAGGTAGAGGGAAGGGTCAAATGATTTTGGGGAGAGACAGTTTTTATTACTCGTTAAGAATTGCGTAGGGGGAGACGGTTTTTATTACTCGTTAAGAATTGTGATAAATATTCAAACATGACGGCCTCATCTTTTTTCTTGTAGTTCTTTTTTTTATTTGTGCTTTTTATTCCCCAGGGTTTAACTAATGCTCAAGCTCGTAGTAATATGGAACGTGATGGTCCGAACTGTCTAACCCCACCTAAAACAACCCCTGAATGGATCAAGTTTTGCAAAAACCTTTTTGGTGGTTTTGCATTACTCCTTTGGACAGGCGCTTTTTTGTGTTTCCTTGCCTATGGAATTGAAGCTTCATCCGGAAATGAGGACATGCTAAAGGATAACGTAAGTATTGACTTTGCTGAATAATTTTTGTTTCCCCAAGTATGTATAGAACCAAAAAAAAAATATTTCGTTTAAACTATGTGACACCAGTTCTGGCCTCTCTTGCGCCCAGACCAAATCTTGAATACCCCAACCGCCCCTGTCCTCCAATTTCAGGGAAAATTTCAAATAAATTTTTATTTATTTACAGAATTCCATTTTATTCAGATCTGACTTTTCCTACTTTATATGGAAAAAATGAAAGTTGGAATTCAATTTGCTAATATTTACGGACATCTGTGCCCTCTACTTTATTTTAATAAAAATAAAATTTCAAAATAATTATAAACGTTAGATAATGTATTTAAATTTTGCACCCCTAAAATTTTTGCGCCCGGAGCAAGTGCCCCCTATGCCCCCCCCCCCCCCTTTAAAAACGCCTCTGTGTGAGAGAGAGAGAGAGAGACAACTAAATTTATTAGCAAAAACAACACCTTTCAACAATCATCGGGAAAACCCATTGGGTTGTATATGATAATTGTTTCCGTCCTTATAATCTACTATTATATATTCATGCTTTGCCTCTAAATTGAAAATGACAAAATGGAAAACAATAAGTAAAATTAATAAAAATAAATAAATAGAATTAATAAAAATAAACAACGAAATAAATTTTAATCTAAATCACTAACAACTTCCCAGAGAGTGACGTTTCGACCTACTCTTAAACTGGCTCACATTATCTGTTATACCTTTCTACCCTCCAGGAGAGAGTTCTATGACTGTGCTCTCGCAAAACGCGGAAATATAGATCTTCGTTGAGTACTCTGAGTCACACACCAACGTTGCCTACATGGTACAGTTGTACTGTTTTTGGTACAATTCAGAGGTCCTGAATTGCGGTACATTTGAAAATATTTGGTACAACACAATTTTTTCTTAGTACATTTTAGTTTTACTTACTTCTTTCTGACTCGGATATATGTTCAAGTTTAAGTGCATTGAAAATTTTCTTTTTGCTATGGCAAGTTTTTAGAATTGGACCTAAAAATTTTCCCAGGAGTATCTGGTGGAATATATATCTTTAATCTTGGGCAAGACATTTCTTAAATTTCTGTCCATTTGTGAGAATCGATTTCTTTGTTAAAGAAACACTGTTAAACTACGGCACATGGTTCTTTATTTGTTTTTGTATAATTTCAAATAGTTATTGCTTGTTTCTCTAAGAAAATCGATTAACCATTTTAATACATTCTAAGACCACACTGGCTATACATGACCTATGAAACAAAGAAGAGAAAATATGATAAATGAAAAAAATATAGACTAAAAAAAATTGTGTGGTCTTCTTCAAAAGGTTAGTTTTTTTTTTGTACTAGTTTTGGCTAAGCAATTGCATAGCCTTTATATAGGAAAAGTGTTTACGAGTCTATTTTGAAGAAATTAATTATTTTTGGAAAACTTTCTGCTAAATCTCAAGATTGTCTCCATAAGTTGATAACAAGAAGTAGGTTACAATTTTTAAATTTTTACATACATTAAAATATTTTATGTATTTTAATTTTATAATTATATTTTACACAATTGTGCACTTATACAATATACAATTATAATTACACTTGTGTTGTCTAATTACAATTATGTACTTCATAATTTTTCCTTAGGTTGGCGAACGATTAAGAATATGGTAAACTTCTATATTATTTATAAGTTGAAGTATATGAATTAAATGTACAAATTGTGAATTTATAGAAAATTAGTATACAGGGCTGACCCTAGAAAAAATGGAAAGGATCTCCTGTCCGATACCTCCCCTCCTGAGGAAACAACCGTTACTACTATTATTTCGTACTTTTATGCTTTTTTTCTTCACCGCAGCTTTATCTTGGAATTGTGTTGGCAACTGTTGTCATTGTGACTGGCATCTTTTCGTATTATCAAGAAAACAAATCCTCCCGTATTATGGAGAGCTTCAAGAACATGGTGCCCCAGGTACGTTTTATTTCTAAAAAAAAAATCTAAAAAAATCTGTAAAATTTTTCCTTGCGATAAAATTGAGCTAAAACGTTAAAGGAAGAATATGTAATCACGTTTCCAGTGCTTGAAGATAGGACAATTTCAGTGGGAGAAAATATTGACATCCTTGTTTATTTTTAATGTGGATTGGTGTGAAGTCTTTCTCTTTCTCTGATTATCTTTTCTTTCTCTTCCTCCTTTTTTTCTTCCTAAATGTATAGAAGTTTACATATTAGCCAAAATTGCTTTCAAAAAATCATTTCAAATAGTCTTAGAAAATATAGGTAAATCCAGAGACACTACTGTTCAGTGATGATTCTAAGTACGCCTCCAACCAACTACCCGTGTCATGACAAATATTAAAAAAAACTCACCAGTTATCAAAAATGTCAAAAAAGCAAAAAGTTCTCATGCATGTAGTCAGTGTGGAGACGACTGGATTTTCTTGCTAAAGCTGGAGATCTATTCATATAATACGAAACAAGCCGTTTATATAGGCAAGGGTATTGTAAGAAGATGTAGCCTTGGAATGTCTTCTGATTTTATGGTCTTGCCAGCATATCCCAAAATATCAGAACTGCAAGCTGTACTACATCATCTGTTTTTTTCTCTTGGCCGTCGCTCACTCATTGAAGGACGAGAGATTCATGCAAGTAGTAATCTAGGTTATACTTTGCTTACTCTATGTTCCCTCCGGTGTATTTCCACCACTTTACGTTCCCTGGCACCTTTCCATGGCAGATTACTAGACTGATTATTGCTATTGTTGTCAATTGAATATGGAACTATACAAAATCTACCAGACAAGTTTCCGGGCCAACCAGACATGTTTCTGGGCCAAGCAGACAAGTTTCTGGGTCAACTATAAGTTTCTGGGCCTTTACATTCCTTGGCACTTTTCCAGAGCATGTACCTATGGATTTGGGGCCTTTACGTTCCTTCCTGCTATAGCAAGACTTGTTTGGTGGGTATAATCTGGTTTGGTGGGTATAGTCTGGTTTGGTGGGTATAGTCTGGTTTAGTTTTTTCAAAGACAGGGAGTATTTGAAATTTTTGCAAAAAGGGATAAGGAATTCACAAACTGGACATTATGAACGATATGAATTAATGTTTTGAATAATAGGATTGTGTATGATTCTAATTATTGTTTGTATGAAGGTGGGGAAAAAAAGGATTAAACTGATTAACAGCTAAGGTAACCCCGATGGGGTTTTTGGCTCAGTTGATTTGTTATAATTTCGAAAAAACATAAGTCTATGAAAATGACTAACGATAATAGAATGACATTATGAGTTGACCTAGCTGGACCTGTCCGATGTGTAAAATTTGGAGTTAAAATCAAAAAGGCACAGAATCGAAAATAAATAGTATCGGCCACTAGCGGATGGATCTGAGGGACATAATACTCCAAAATCCTAGGGCAGAGGAGGGGGGAGGGGGAGGGTCGAATTATGAGGCGCAACCAACTAAAAACCTAATCCAAAATTAACTGGATCTGCCTATAGGGCCCGGCTCAGAGGCCCTTCCTTCCCCCCATTTCTAAGGGCTGGGGAGGGGGGGAGGGTCAATTTTGGAGAAAAAACCAAAAATTCTCAGAATAGAAAAAAAATGGTATCTGCCTCAAGACAACGTCTCAGAGGCACTTACTTCCCACATTTCTGAGGGCCGGGGAGGGGGGAGGGTCAATTTTGGAGGGAAAAAAAAAAATGCTCAGAATCGAAAATAAAGTGGATCTGCCTCAAGGGCAAGGCTCAGAGGCCCCTCCTTCCTACATTTCTGAGGGCAGGGGGGAGGGGGAGTCAATTTTGGAGAGAAAACCAAAAATACTCAGAATCGAAAAGAATTGGGATCTGCCTCAAGGGGAAGGCCCAGAGGCCCGTCCTTCCTCCATTTCTGTGGGCAGGGGTGAGGGGGAGTCAATTTTGGAGTGAAAACCCAAAATAATGAGAATCGAAAATAAACGGGATCTGCCTCAAGGGGAAGGCTCAGCAGCCGTTTGTTCCCCCATGTCTGAGGAGAG
>NC_142801.1:21874503-21881563 GCF_049724085.1 Artemia sp. Qi Xiang Cuo
TCCTCCATGCTAATCTATTAAAAACATCCATCTTTACACCCTCCCAAGAAGTTCAAGTTTCCCTTAAATGATTCCTTACGAATTTATAGATTTTTTTTTTATTAAGTTTTATCTAAGCTAAATAATCAAATACATCAGCTGCCAGCTGAACCGTTCCTAAGGGGGAGGGGGAGCAAATGGCTCAGCCACCCTGATTGCTGTAACTAGGTGGTGGGTGGCTGGAATATTGCCCCCTTTGGCCAAAATTTTCACTTTGATTCGGCCTTTTTGCTTACATTTGAATCGGAAAAGGGCGTTGTAATAAATTTTTTGCCGGGCACCACAAGCCCTAGGAATGGCTCTGACCTCCAGCAGTCAATCATTAGACACCCTAAATATTCTAATATTATAAAAAAAATAACAGGGCATTTAAAGGTCACTATCAACCAAGAAAACAATAGAACAAAGGTAATAATAAAATAAATTAATTGAAGAGGGCCAAAATAGCACCAAACTTAACTTCAAGCTTAACTTCAGCTTAACTGAAGCTTAACTTCAGCTAAACTGAAGCTTAACTTCAGCTAAACTGAAGCTTAACTTCAGCCCAAGTCGGTACAAACAAAATTAATTAGCATTGAGCCAATCTTATTGATTTATAACAGTTCTTTAATTACCATTATAAGCTCTTCGTGGGTTGTTGAGTGCAAAAGAGCAAACATTAATCACAATTCATTGACTAGCAAAATATTTTTTCTAATATTTTTGGAGGAAACTGGGCAAATTTTCCAAGTCCATCAGACACTGCTTGACTAAAATTTTCGACCCATTGCATTAGTCCATGTTCTTCTTTCTGTTTATTAACAAATATATAAATAAAAATCGTTTTGTTTTCTAAGGTTGTTATAGTTATATAAACTTTACTCATGTGTCTTGAATTTCAAAGATGTTTACTTAATATGACCAAAAAATTTAACTTCAAATTACAGCTCTTCAACTCAGTTCTTGGAATTCTCTAAAATTTACATTTCTTCGAGTATTAAAAATCAAAAGTATAAACCTACACTCAATCTACACATAATCTACACATAAATACATACTTACGCTCTTAAGCTAGCCATTTGGAAATCTGTAAAACCTCCATTTTTAAAAAGTTTAAAATTCGATTTTTAAAAAGCAAAAGTATAAATCTACACTTATATACAATTTAGAAATTCGAATAAAAATGCATTAAAAAAAAAACAAAAAAAAAACAATCGAAGGTCTAAATAAATGAAAAGGACAGAAGCAAATAATTTTGAGCCGCGGGTTTTCAGAATTTTGTCTTAATTAAGGCAAGATTGAACTAAAAAAAAACAAAAAAAAAAACAATAAAAATTTGTTATAAAAATAAGCATCTTAGTCGCTGAGCTAAAATTCTGTGGTCTTTTATTGATTCACACTTTTTACCCGATAATTATTTGTTTGGTAGTTCTGAAGTGATGAACTAGAAAAGACAACACTCCCCTCTCTACCAAGTTCCATTCAGTAATTCCATGCTCACGAATAATCTATGAAGTATACGAGCATATCTGACTCATTTTCTTGAAATACTATTTGGATATGTGCTTCTTTTTTCTTATTGAGGCGGTTTTTTCTCTAGGATGGATTCATATCTGTTCCGGGAATTGAGGGCAACTGTATAAAAATATCTACTTTCGCTAATGCACTTCCAGCGTGCTTTGTTGTTGAACATGAGCTGTATTTCTCTCGTAATAGAATCTCGGGAATTTCCAGTTGTGCCAATTCTTGAAAATGTAAGTGGGAAGTGATGGATTTTTGCTTTATTTGTTTTCCGGATAATAAAATAAAGTTGAAGTAAATTAAGAAAAGCCTCTGTAGGGTTTTGGTCAGTAGCATCAATTTACGATGATTTGCGATGGAGGGGAAAATTTTTTTCAAAATCTAAGGGGAAAAAGACACTTTTCGATAAAAAATACCCCGAAAAGGATTTTAAAAATATAGGATGCAAAAAAACTTAGGGGGTGCATTTTCCCCCTGCCCTTCCCCCACCAATTAACGACACTGGTTTTTATTTGACTAAATAAGCCAGATTACGGCCCCTGATAATTCAAATGCCAAAAACTGGCAAAAAGGACAAAATATAATTGAAAAAAGGACAAACAAATTTATATTCCTCATAAAAAGGTCTTTACAATTCAAAATGAGATTGATGAGCTCAGGCTCATTGAGTTCACCACATTGGATGGCTTATCTATATCTTATTTAAACTTAAATTGATTATATAGCAATTATTCTTCAAACCGTAGCGTTAAATGTCAAGGATAATAAACCACTCCATATATCAGCTTGATGAATAGGATCTTGATACCAGTACCCCACAATACCATCATACCCACTGTTTCTAATTTGATCATACACATGACCTGTAACACCGGATCTTCTGACAGAGCCATGATAAAATTGAATTACTGTGGGCTTCGTCAAGTTATAATATCTCTTTGGCCATCTCAAAGTGCTGACTTCACTATAAACACCTGTATCTGTTGCTTCATGTATTGTATAAAAGTCTAATATCCCTTTTGTTCGATTTCCTGCACGAAGTAGACACTCATCTTTATATAAATTTACCGCATTTCTAATGTCAGAGTTGGAAGCAATGCTCTCACTTGTAGTTGTCACAAGAGCGGATTCATCTGTTTTATGAATAGCATCAGCCATTTTATTTATTGTTCTAAGGTACTTTTCAATAGTAAGACCTTCAGAGGCCTGTTGGTATACAGCCCCTTGATATATTGTATTCATCTGGTGGATAATACTTCCAGATAAGCAGGGGTTCTTTGACCGACTTCGCTCATAGTCTAATGCCCAATCTTGGCGCCAAAATAAGTTGTAGCTATGGAAGGCAGCATGGTCTCTTATGTATCTTACAAATGGTATAAGCGCATTCTCTATAAACACATTCACTCTGCGTTCGTTTACAAGAAAAGAAGTAAGTTCATGAGCATATTCAGTGTTTAAAAATAGTTGTAGTTGTACTGTCATATTATACTCTGTGGCAAAGTTCAAAAAGGTTAGAAAATTGCGGGCAATTTCTTTCGATGCACTTCTAAGAGACGACGGATTTCCTGAACTGAGCAATCCTATATTTGAATATGAGTCAAAACCGGACCAAACTGACAAAAAATTACCACCGTACTCTTTCACTCCAAGCAATTGCTCTTGAAATCTAGATAACACCTCAGGGAACCCAATATCATTAAATTGTGCCACGGTTATATCATGAGCCATAGTCATAGCACCTGCAACAAAATGTCCTTTTCCAAAAGCACAAAATCCATTGTCTATTACAAGAACAGTTGACTTTCCATTGCATTTGACTTTCCCCTCCCAGTCACGCAAATCCTTGCGCAGTGCACTTAATAACTCTGAATGTTTTTGCTCAAAAATTTCTAGATTTATTATGAGCTCTTGAAGGTTTCGTGAAGTATTTCTGCGCGATTCAGAAGTTTCCTGTAATAAAAATATCGTTTTTCTTTGAGCAATAGCATTAAGAATGTCACTTTGTATATGCTGAATGCGGAGGTATAATTCTGTAACTCTTTGACTTATGGCTGTTTCTGGTAAGTCTAACCTCTCTGGAGGTGTTTCTGCTGACTGAGATGTTGTCAACTCATACGTTGCTGGAAACTCTGTGGTGGTTGACCTCTTTCTACGTCTTTTCACAGGCTTCACGGTAGAACTTATTTCAGATATAGCGAACACAAACAGGATCACTTTTATCAACAGTTTCATGTCTGAAGTAGGACTGGTAATTGAAGAAGATCTTCTTTGCTCCGCTAATTTTGATTTCCTGTAATAATCTTGGCGTCTGTTTAATTGATTTCAATCTGAATGGTGAATGCAATTTTGACGTAAGCGACAAACCTAAGCACTTATGGCTTCACGAGCAATAAATGAATCTCATCTCAAAAATTACCCTATTGATAATTTTTTTTTATCTGAAATTTCTTGCGTGATCTTTTGGTTTTTCTAACATGATATTTTATAATGTTTGGTAATTAAAACATATTGGACACTCTTTTATTAATCAATTGGGGGGCAATTAGTATTGCCCCTATTGAGCAATCTTGGGGGCAATTAGTATTGCCCCCAAATAGAATTATTTGTAATACTATTGCTAGATTTACTTTCTTAGCTAAACACTATAATGACAATATTCTTACTGCATTACATTTTATCAGTTCATTACGCTCCACCCCCTTCTCATACTTGGATATGCCCTAGGCTTTATCCTAGAATTTGCTAATTTTGTTGGTTGGGATTTTTTTTTTTTACCAGTAGTTGGTTCAAAATGCTAAAAATTGCAAATAAAAAAAACTTAAAATTTGTGATATTGCCTAAGCCTATATACAGGCATTAGGGGGGGGGGGGAGGGGAGTGCGTTTGTTTGCTGGAATACAGTTGTAGTGAAAGTGACTATGAAGATTCAATAAGTAGGGAATTTTTCTGGAAGGAATTAACTAAGAAATATGTTTTTTTATTTCTTAGCTCAGTGCAAGAATCTTACTCAAGGATTACCGAAATATGCTGCACCCTTATGTTTCATGCCCCTTCTTTACATGGAACCCGCGTAAATTTTTCCATAGAGAACGTACAACTGCTCCTGACCTCCCACCACCGCGGGTACTCACGTTTCTATTCTTGTTTATGCAGTACATTTTCCCTTTATAGTAATTAATTTGAAAAACTGTTTCCACAAAATAAGTTTTTCAAAGAAAAGTAAAGAACTCCATTAAAAAAAAAATGAGCAAAAATAAAATCAAATAATCTACCAAGCGTGAAACTACCCCAAATAAATGAAACCCAAAACGAACAGAAATTACAATAATTAACCGAGTCAAACTCAAAACGAGCAGAAATTAACATAAGTTGGTCACAAAACCCCTATGCCTTCCCAAGGCCAGAATAAAATTTGTACTTTACTTAAAAAATATAAATGTTTTACTTTTATAACTTAAATAAATCAAATAATATTAACATTTTTATTACTAAATATCAGTATATCTATATTAAACTGACAATGCACATTCATTTGTATTTTTTCAGTAAAGTGCCAATTTTGTTCTGGCCTTGGGAAGGCACAGGAGTTTTATAACCAACTTATGTTAATTTCTGCTCGTTTTGAGTTTGACTCGGTTAATTATTGCAATTTCTGTTCGTTTTGGGTTTCATTTATTTATCGATGCTGATTTGTGGTAGTTTCACGCTTAGTAGATTATTTTATTTTATTTTTGCTCATTTTTTGTTTAATGGAGTTTTCTACTTTTCTTTAAAAACTTATTTTGTGGAAAAAGTTTTTTAAATTAATTTCTGTTCGTTTTATATTGACATAGTCTTTTCAGAGAAAAAGCAAATAATACTTTAAATCTTTTCGTTTTTCAAAACTTTATAGTATGGCCTGCTGTTTGTATGCTGGAAAAAAATTCAGCAATTTTTAACAACATAAACCCTTTTAAAAACTTGGACACAAATAGTACTGTTTAATTTAGTTTCATACCTCCTCTGGTTGACCTGAAATAAAAAACTTGATACCATTCGTAAAAAATTACTTTCTTTGATAGCTTGGATATCCTTACGCTATTTTGGATCTTTACTATACAAATGTCAAGCCTTCCAATTACTTTCAACTATTAAAATGGGCACTAGGCCTTTCGATTTCCAATCGAATAAGCCCATTTTGAGTTTCTACGACAATACTTCCTATAAACACCTTATATGCCCTAGGGCATAAATTGCAACTCTTACCCTAAGGGCTGTGAGGGTGGTTGTCATCCTCTAAGACCTAATTTCCAGAACTTTCAACTGCTTTACACAAAATGGCTATCTCAAAATTTTGATTGGATGTGTCTGGAAAAATGGTGGGCGTGAGAGCGGCGTTTGCCTTTCTCCAATCACTTTCAACTATTAAAAAAGGCACTAGCCATTTCAATTTCTAATCAAATGAGCACTTTTGAAGTTTCTACGACAACGCTTTTAATAAAAACCTTATATGCCCCCAGGGGATAACTTACAACCCTCGCCCTGAGGGCCGGGGGGGAGGTTGTCATCCTCAAAGACCTAATTTCCAGAAGTTTCTACTAGGCTGAACAAAATGGCTATCTGAAAATGTTGATTGGATATTTTTGGGGGACTGGTGGGGGTGAGAGAGGGGTTAGTTACGGTCCAATCACTTTCAAATGTTGAAAAGGGCACTAGCCCTCTCAATTTCCAATTGAATGAGCTCCTTTTGAAGTTTTTACGACAATCTATCATTAAAAACCTTATATGCCCCCAGGGTATAACTTACAACCTTTGCCCTGGGGACTCTGAGGGGTTTGTAGTCTTTAAATACATAATTTCCAGAACTTTCAACTACTTTGAAGAAAATGGCTATCTCTAAACTTTGATTGAATGTGTTTGGGGAAATGGAGGGCTCGAGAGGGGCTTAGTTACTCTCCACTCACTTTCGATTATTAAAAAGGGGAATTTCAATTTCCAATCAATGAGCCCCTTTTGAAATTTCTACAACAACTTTCTATATAAACCTCATATACCCTCAGGGCATAACTTACAACCCTTGCACTGAAAGTTCTGATGGGGTTATCATCCTAAAAGACCTAATTTCCAGAACTTTCGACTACGTTGAACAAAATGGATGCCTCAATATTTTGATTGGATGTGTTTGGGGACAGGGTGGGCGTGAGAGGGGGATTAGTTGCTCTTCAATCACTTTTGACTATTAAAAAGGCACTAGCCCTTTCAATTTTCAATTTAATGAGCCCTTTTGGATGTTTTTACAACATCACTTTCAATAAAACCTTAGATACTCCCAGGGCATAACTCAAAACCCTGTTCCTGAGGGTTTTGGTGGGGGATGGGTTGTCATCCTTAAAGACCTAATTTCCTAAACTTTCAACTGCGTTAAACAAAATGGTTATCTAAAAATTTTGATTGGATGTGTTTGTGGAAAGGGTGGGCGCGAGAGGGGGGTTAATTGCCCTCAAATCACTTATGACTATTAAAAAGGGCACTAGCCGTTTTA
>NC_142801.1:22182063-22315077 GCF_049724085.1 Artemia sp. Qi Xiang Cuo
TGTACCTGCAACTGTGCGGCTGGGGTTCAGAATGTCATCGGCGTAAGCTATCATTGTAAGGTCTATGCCACGAGCTATGCATGTTGTATTGATAGTAGACTGTGGTTCAATAATACAATTATTAAAGGCACAAGGAGATGTGACTGATCCTTGTCGAGCACCCTTTTTTACTGGGACCACAGGATTCCCTCGGTAGGACAGCATCACGTCTGTTGTATATTCAGTGAGGGATCGACCATGGCCGGGAAGTAGGAGTTCAACCTGTAGGTGGTCGTACATATCTTTAATGGGTAGTAGGATGTCCTTCTGTACACCTCTCTTTCCCATATCCAGAATGAATTGGTCATGGAGAAGTGAGTCGTAGGCACAGCAGACGTCATGTAGACCTATAACAATAGAATTTTTTGATTCATCAGCGTCAATCAAGACTGAAGCCAAAGCAGAAATGGCGTGGCCGCAACCAAGACCCCTCTGGAACCCAAACTGGGAAGGGGGAGTTCAGCGTTTTTCCTGGATTTCATCAATGACCGAAAGTTCGAAGATTCTGCAAAGCGTTGGTGCTACTGTGATCGGTCTGAACGAAGCACATTCCGAAGTGCTATTTCCCTTCTTCGGGACTGGCCTAAGTGACCCAGTACAGAATGCCGATGGTACGAGTCCAGTAGTGAAGATCATCTGAAAGAGAAGAGTTAGGTGTCCCATGAAAGTTGGGCTGCAATAGCTAAGGTGAAGGGCGGATAAAAGGTCAATGCCAGCCGACTTCTTCTTTTTCAACCGTTGGACCGCGGATGCAACCTATGATTGGGTAACTATGAAATCTGTATCTAGAATTGATGAGAGGAGGGATAAAAGCTTTTCTTGAACAGAAATGTTAAGATCATGTTTTGGGGCTGAAAACTCATCAAGGTAATAGTTTATACATGTTAAAGATGGCATATCTGACTCGTGACCCGCTGACTTCTTCTTATCAAACATTTTCCATAACAGATTAGTATTTTTAATTTTTTTTTTCAGAAAGCTCAGATTTCAACTGCACACGGTGACGAGCAAGTTCCTTCCCAAACCTACGCTTAGATACAACTCTAATCTCTTTAACTACTCCTGAGTGTGGTCTACCACATTCTTTCCATATCCCGTACCAGAAGGTAGCTCAGTCGCATGCTATTTGTAACAAAGGGTTAGAAGACCATCCTTTTTCTTGAGTTTTTTTGTCTGGCACGAGACTTAGGTACTCCCTGACATTCGGCAAACAGAAGAGCATGGGTTAGTTTGGCGTAATAAATATTAAGACGTAGCCACGCATTTCTTTCATCACGATGAGAGAATTTCATAAGTAGGTCAAACAGTACGTGGATTTTTGACAAAACAAGATCTCAAGAATCTTGAAACTTTTCTTTATCAATTTTACGCCAAACCGGAACGTCATGCCACCTCTGAGTGAATATCGACGAATTATTCACAGTGGGAAACGAGGCAGGCCTACTGATAATACACTGAACTGGGAAATTATCCGAAGTGAAACTATTCGGAAGGACAAGCGAATCACGTACTGTAAAAGAACTAGAGCTACCACTATCGTCTAGATTGGACGTAGGACCGGATTGGTGGATATGCGAAAAGTTCTGATTATTCCGGTAAATAGTAAAACAGTTTTCAAGTATCCCTATTAGAACGCGAGAACGACTACTTGGGGCACTAATATCAACTTCTAAATTACAGTTAAAGTCACCCATTATTATGTACTCAAGAAACTCGCTTTTGGCTTTTTTAAGGCAACGGGCTAGTTTTGCAGCACTTATAGCAAAAGCACTATCAGATTTGTCGTCACGGTAATCAGTTGGAAGGTACACATTTATAACTAGCAGGTTATCTAGTCTAATTGCAAGAAAATTGTCACTGTTCTCGTATACTTCGCACGCGAGACGATTGCTAACCAACGTGGCAATACCACCAAACGGACGGCCCCATGGAGATGAACGTTTTGCAGGCACGGAGAACACAGAGTAGGACGGCCAGAGATTTAGTAGGTTTATGCCAGCTTCTGTGATGAGATGTTCTTGCAGGCATATCACATTATATTTATTCACAAACTGGTCGACCACAGGAGACCGCTCGGAAAAATTTCCGTTTATATTCCAAGAAATTAGTGAAATATTAGAGATTTCCTTATTCATCATGTTAATGAGTTGCCTTTTGCTCGTTTTACAGACACTTCATGCTATAGCAGGTAGGAACCATTTTACTATAGCAAATACAAGACAATGCTAAAGTATACTTTTCTGCATTATTAATTTGAAATATAGGGTGAGAGACGCAATCGACGGAGAAGAGTGAGCTACTGGTTCACTTGGATGTTAGATAACCTTGGCCGCAACGTGGATACCAGCAATGGAGTAAGAAAAGGAATACTTCAGTGGGCAGTTTTTCGTAATAGATCTTCACAGAGTCCTTAAGAAATTTATCCAAATCCGATCGACAGCTGAAAAATACTTTGAACGTACGGGAACTGCCAAGCTGTTCAGACTTCGTAGCTCTGGGGATCACTCTTTTTGCCTTTGTGTCTAGGCGGGTGTTTGCTTATTCCAATGCATGTCTTTCTTGGTTTGTGTGTCTGAATCTACGTATTTGTATTTGTTTTATGTCTCTCTCACTCTTTTTGCCTGTGTATCTGGGTGGGTGTTTCCTTATTCCAACGCACGTCTTTCTCGGTTTGTGTGTCTGAATCTACGTATTTGTATGTCTTTGTGTCTCTCTCAGTCATTTTGCCTGTGCGTCTAGGCGGGTGTTTGCTTATTCCAATGCATGTCTTTCTCGGTTTGTGTAACTGAATCTACGTATTTGTATGTGATTTATGTCTCTCTCACTCTTTTTGCCTGTGTGTCTGGTTGGGTGTTTGCTTATTCCAAAGCAAGTCTTTCTCAGTTTGTGTGTCTGAATCTACGTATTTGTATGTCTTTTTGTCACTCTCACTCTTTTTGCCTGTGTGTCTGGGTGGGTGTTTGCTCATTCCAATTTATATCTTTTTCGGTTTGTGTGTCTGAATCTACATATTTGTATGGATTTTTGTATCTTTCACTCTTTTTACCTGTGTGTCTGGGTGGGTGTTTGCTTATTCCAATTCATGTCTTTCTCGGTTTGTGTTTCTGAATCTATGTATTTGTATGTGTTTTTGTCTCTCTCACTCTTTTTACCTGTGTGTCAGGGCGGTTGTTTGCTTATTCCATTGAATGTCTTTCTCGGTTTGTATGTCTGAATCTACGTATTTGTATGTGTTTTTGTCTCTTTCACTCTTTTTGCCTGTGTGTCTTGGTGGATTTTTGCTTATTCCAATGCATGTCTTTCTCGGTTTGTGTGTCTGAATCTACGTATTTGTATGTTTTAATGTCTCTCTCACTCTTTTTGCCTGTGTGTCCGGGCGGGTGTTTGCTTATTCCAATGCATGTCTTTCTCGAATAGTGTTTCTGAATCTACGTATTTGTATGTGTTTTTGTCTCTCTCACTCTTTTTGCCTGTGTGTCTGGGTGGGTGTTTGCTTATTCCAATGCATGTCTTTCTCGGTTAGTTTGTCTGAATCTACGTATTTCTATTTATTTTTGTCTCTCTCACTCTTTTTGTCTCTGAGTCTAGGCGGGTGTTTGCTTATTCAAATGCATGTATTTCTCGGTTTGTGTGTCTGAATCTACGTATTTGTATGTGTTTTATGCCGCTCTCACTCTTTTGCCTGTGTGTCTGGGTGGGTGTCTACTTATTCCAATGCATGTCTTTCTCGGTTTGTGTGTCTGAATCTACGTATTTGTATTTGTTTTTGTCTCTGTCACTCTTTTTGCCTGTGTGTCTGGGTGGGTGTTTGCTTATTTCACTGCATGTCTCTCTTGTTTTGTGTGTCTGAATCTATGTATGTGTATGTGTTTTTGTCGCTCTAACTCTTTTTGCCTGTGTGTCTGGGTGGGTGTGTGCTTATTCCAATGCATTTCTTTCTCAGTTTGTGTGTCTGAATCTACGTATTTATATGTATTTTATGTCTCTCTCACTCTTTTTGCCTGTGTGTCTGGGTGGGTGTCTGCTTATACCAAAACATGTCTTTCTCGGTTTGTGTGTCTAAATCTACGTATTTGTATGTGTTTTTGTCTCCCTCACTCTTTTTGCGTGTGTGTCTGGGTGGCTGTTTGCTTATTCCAATGCATGTCTTTCTCGGTTAGTGTTTCCGAATCTACGTATTCGTATGTGTTTTGTCTCTCTCACTATTTTTGCCTGTGTGTCTGGGCGGATGTTTGCTTATTCCAATGCATGTCTTTCTCGATTTGTGTGTCTGAATCTACGTATTAGTATGTATTTTTGTCTCTCTTACTCTTTTTGCCTTTTTGTCTGGACGGGTGTTTGCTTATTCCAATACATGTCTTTCTCAGTTTGTTTGACTGAATATACGTATGTGTATGTTTTTTTGTATCTCTCACTCTTTTTGACTGCGTGTCTGGGTGGGTGTATGCTTATTCCAATGCATGTCTTTCTCGGTTAGTGTTTCTGAGTCTACGTATTTGTATGTGTTTTTGTCTCTCTCACTCTTTTTGCGTGTGTGTCTGGGCGGGTGTTTGCTAATTCCGATGCATGCCTTTCTTGGTTTGTGTGTCTAAATCTACGTATTTGTATGTATTTTTTTCTCTCTCATTCTTTTTGACTGTGTGTCTGGGCAGTTTTTTGCTTATTCAAATGCATGTCTTTGTCTGTTTATGTGTCTGAATCTACTTGTTTGTATGTGTTTTTGTCTCTCTCATTCTTTTTGCCTTTGTGTCTGGACGGGTGTTTGCTTATTCCAATATATGTCTTTCTCGGTTTATGTGACTGAATTTACGTATTTGTATATATTTTTGTCTCTCTCACCCTTTTTGTCTGTGTGTCTGGGAGGGTGTTTGCTTATGCCAATGCATGTCTTTACTCGGTTTATGTGTCTGAATCTACGTATTTCCATGTGTTTGTGTCTCTCTCACTCTTTTTGCCTGTGTGTCTGGGCGGGTGTTTGCTTATTTAAATGCATGTCTTTCTCGGTTTGTGTGTCAAAATCTATGTATTTGTATGTGTTTTTGTCTCTCTAACTCTTTTTTCCTGTGTGTCTGGGTGGGTGTTTGCTTATTCCAATGCAATGTTATTCTCGTTTTGTGTGTCTGAATATATGTATATCTATGTATTTTTGTCTCTCTCACTCTTTTGCCTGTGTGTCTGGGCGGGTGTGTGCTTATTCCAATGCATGTCTTTCTCGGTTTGTGTGTCTGAATCTACGTATTTTTATGTGTTTTTGTATCTATCACTATTTTTGCCTGGGTGTCTGGGGGGGTGTTTGCTTATTCCAATGCATGTCTTTCTTGGTTTGTATGTCTGAGTCTACTTATTTTTATGTGTTTTTGTCTTTCTCACTCGTTTTGCCTGCGTGTCTGGGCAGGTGTTTGCTTATTCCAATTCATGTCTTTCTCGGTCTGTGTGTCTGAATATACGTATTTGTATTTTATTTATTTATTTATTACTCGTCAAAAAAAGGTACAAAAGACGGATTATCGCTAAAAAAACACACACACAAAAAATAAATTACAACACATTACACATAATCAAACAAATTACAAAGACGAGAAACAAAAACTCAATTATACACTGCACTTCAGGTACGTAAAAAATTTTACTTTTTAAACTCCCAAGTACTGAAGAAACATAAGCAATATGATTGATAACTTCAATTCAACTAACCTAACCTACTGCAAAATACTTGATAACTTCAATTCATAATCAACGGACTCAATCAACTAGTCTAAATATGATACGAGACCGTAAAAAGACTAAATATGACAAGAGATGTGCAAATAAAATTAAATAGACAGGGATTTACTGCCTTAGCAAACGGTACCAAGAATGGGAAGAGACTTTCTCGTTGTACCGTTTAATTTGTTCAATTATAGCTACCGTTGGGTCCGCAATTTTTAAATTTTTAACAAGGCGCGAATTTCTTGTCCACGGTGAGAGCCGCAACAAGAACTTCGCATACTTAAAAAACGTGGATCTGAACTTTCTTTTGGCTGGCTCGGGAAAAATTCTCCAAAACGGGCTTATATACAGGAAATGGGGAAGGGACACTGCATTATAAAGTCGAGCCAGAATTAAACGGTTGAAACGAATTTTAGATGAGACTACTCTACTGTAAGCAAAAGTCAGGCGTCTACGGAGATGATCAATGAGAAGGGAGCGGGTAGTTTTTAGATCCTTTCCAATTGGTAAACCAAGGTAAATAATTTTCGAGACAGGGGCTACAGACAGTTCTCCCAGCCTCAGAGAAGAGACTTCATCTTGGCACCAGTTGAACAGAAGAATATCCGACTTCTGTTGGTTAAATTCAATACCAATGCGACTGTAATTTGATTATAGTGTGGAGAAGGTGGTCTCTGTACCTGCGACTGTGCGGCTGGGGTTCAGAATTTCATCGGCGTAGGCTATCATTGTAACGTCTATGCCACGAGCTATGCATGTTGTCTCGATAGTAGACTGTGGTTCAATAATACAATTATTAAAGGCACAAGGAGATGTGACTGATCCTTGTCGAGCACCCTTTTTTACTGGGACCACAGGATTCCCTCGGTAGGACAGCATCACGTCTGTTGTATATTCAGTGAGGGATCGACCATGGCCGGGAAGTAGGAGTTCAACCTGTAGGTGGTCGTACATATCTTTAATGGGTAGTAGGATGTCCTTCTGTACACCTCTCTTTCCCATATCCAGAATGAATTGGTCATGGAGAAGTGAGTCGTAGGCACAGCAGACGTCATGTAGACCTATAACAATAGAATTTTTTGATTCATCAGCGTCAATCAAGACTGAAGCCAAAGCAGAAATGGTGTGGCCGCAACCAAGACCCCTCTGGAACCCAAACTGGGAAGAGGGAGTCCAGCATTTTTCGTGGATTTCATCAGTGACAAAAAGTTCGAAGATTTTGCAAAGCGTCGGCGCTACTGTGATCGGTCTGAACGAAGCACATTCCGAAGTGCTTTTTCCCTTCTTCGGGACTGGCCTAAGTGACCCAGTACTGAATGCCCATGGTACGAGTTCAGTAGTGAAGATCATCTGAAAGAGAAGAGTTAGGTGTCCCATGAAAGTTGGGCTGCAATAGCTAAGGTGAAGGGCGGATAAAAGGTCAATGCCAGCCGACTTCTTCTTTTTCAACCGTCGGACCGCGGACGCAACCTATGATTGGGTAACTATGAAATCTGTATCTAGAATTGATGAGAGGAGGGATAAAAGCTTTTCTTGAACAGAAATGTTAAGATCATGTTTTGGGGCTGAAAACTCATCAAGGTAATAGTTTATCCATGTTAAAGATGGCATATCTGACTCGTGACCCGCTGACTTCTTCTTATCAAACATTTTCCATAACAGATTAGTATTTTTAATTTTTTTTTCAGAAAGCTCAGATTTCAACTGCACACGGTGACGAGCAAGTTCCTTCCCAAACCTACGCTTAGATACAACTCTAATCTCTTTAACTACTCCTGAGTGTGGTCTACCACATTCTTTCCATATCCCGTACCAGAAGGTAGCTCGGTCGCATGCTAATTGTAACAAAAGGTTAGAAGACCATCCCTTTTCTTGAGTTTTTTGTCTGGCACGAGACTTGGGAACTCCCTGATATTCGGCAAACAGAAGAGCATGGGTCAGTTCGCGTAATAAATATTAAGACGTAGCCGCGCATCTCTTTCATCACGATGAGAGAATTTCATAAGTAGGTCAAACGGTATGCGGATTTTTGACAGAACAAGATCACAAGAATCTTGAAACTTTTCTTTATCAATTTTACGCCAAACCGGAACGTCATGCCACCTCTGAGTGGATATTGACGAATTATTCATAGTGGAAAACGAGGCAGGCCTACTGATAATACACTGAACTGGGAAATTATCCGAAGTGAAACTATTTGGAAGGACAAGAGCCTCACGTACTGGCAAAGAACTAGAGCTACCACTATCGTCTAGATTGGATGTAGGACCGGATTGGTGGATATACGAAAAGTTCTGATTATTCCGGTAAATAGTAAAACGGTTTTCAGGTATCCCTATTAGAATGCGACAACGACTATTTTGGGCATTAATATCAACTTCTAAATTACAGTTAAAGTCACACACTATTATGCACTCAAGGAACTCGCGTTCGGTTTTTTTAAGGCAGCTGGCTAGTTTGGCATCACTTAAAGCAAAAGCACTGTCAGATTTGTTGTCATGGGAGTCATAGGGAAGGTAAAATTTTATAACTAGCAGGCTATCTAGTCTAACTGCACGAAAATTTTCACTGGTCTCCTATTTTTTGCACACAAGATGATTACTAACCAACTTGTCAACACTACTAAATGGACATCCCCACGGAGATAAATGTTTTGAAGGCACGGAAAATATAGAGTAGGATGGCCAGAGATTTAGTAGGTTTAGGCCAGCTTCTGTGATGAGATGTTCTTGCAGGCATATCACATTATGTTTATTCACAAACTGGTCAACCACAGGAGACCGCTTGGAAAAATTTCCGTTTATATTCCAAGAAATTTCTAAAATGTTAGAGGTTTCTTTATTCGTCATGTTAGTGAGTTGTTTTTAGCTTATTTTTTTGACGCATCATGCTATGGCAGGTAGGAACCACTTTCTTATAGGGAACACGAAACGTTGCACGAGTACATTTTTCTGCGTCGTTCTTTTTGGAGATGTGGTCAGACGAGCCACATCTGGAGCAGACAGGGCTATTGGAGCACTCGGCAGCTAGATGACCTTGGTTGTGGCATGAGTAGCAATGACGGGGTAAGAAAAAGAATTCTTCAGTGGGCAGTTTTTCGTAATAGATCTTCACAGAGTCCTTAAGAAATTTATCCAAATCCGATCGACAGCTGAAAAATACTTTGAACGTAAGGGAACTGCCAAGCTGTTCAGACTTCGTAGCTCTGGGGATCACTCTTTTTGCCTTTGTGTCTAGGCGGGTGTTTGCTTATTCCAATGCATGTCTTTCTGGGTTTGTGTATCTGAATCTACGTATTTGTATTTGTTTTATGTCTCTCTCACTCTTTTTGCCTGTGTATCTGGGTGGGTGTTTGCTTATTCCAACGCACGTCTTTCTCGGTTTGTGTGTCTGAATCTACGTATTTGTATGTCTTTTTGTCTCTCTCATTCATTTTGCCTGTGCGTCTAGGCGGGTGTTTGCTTATTCCAATGCATGTCTTTCTCGGTTTGTGTAACTGAATCTACGTATTTGTATGTGATTTATGTCTCTCTCACTTTTTTTGCCTGTGTGTCTGGTTGGGTGTTTGCTTATTCCAAAGCAAGTCTTTCTCAGTTTGTGTGTCTGAATCTACGTATTTGTATGTCTTTTTGTCACTCTCACTCTTTTTGCCTGTGTGTCTGGGTGGGTGTTTGCTCATTCCAATTTATATCTTTTTCGGTTTGTGTGTCTGAATCTACATATTTGTATGGATTTTTGTATCTTTCACTCTTTTTACCTGTGTGTCTGGGTGGGTGTTTGCTTATTCCAATTCATGTCTTTCTCGGTTTGTGTTTCTGAATCTATGTATTTGTATGTGTTTTTGTCTCTCTCACTCTTTTTACCTGTGTGTCAGGGCGGTTGTTTGCTTATTCCATTGAATGTCTTTCTCGGTTTGTGTGTCTGAATCTACGTATTTGTATGTGTTTTTGTCTCTTTCACTCTTTTTGCCTGTATGTGTTGGTGGATTTTTGCTTATTCCAATGCATGTCTGTCTCGGTTTGTGTGACTGAATCTACGTATTTGTATGTTTTAATGTCTCTCTCACTCTTTTTGCCTGTGTGTCCGGGCGGGTGTTTGCTTATTCCAATGCATGTCTTTCTCGAATAGTGTTTCTGAATCTACGTATTCGTATGTGTTTTTGTCTCTCTCACTCTTTTTGCCTGTGTGTCTGGGTGGGTGTTTGCTTATTCCAATGCATGTCTTTCTCGGTTAGTTTGTCTGAATCTACGTATTTCTATTTATTTTTGTCTCTCTCACTCTTTTTGTCTCTGAGTCTAGGCGGGTGTTTGCTTATTCCAATGCATGTATTTCTCGGTTTGTGTGTCTGAATCTACGTATTTGTATGTGTTTTATTCCGCTCTCACTCTTTTGCCTGTGTGTCTGGGTGGGTGTATACTTATTCCAAAGCATGTCTTTCTCGGTTTGCGTGTCTGAATCTACGTATTTGTATGTGTTTTTGTCTCTCTCACTGTTTTTGCCTGGGTGTCTGGGCGGGTGTTTGCTTATTCCAATGCATGTATCACTCGGTTTGTGTGTCTGAATCTACGTACTTGTATGTGTTTTTGTCTCTCTCACTCTTTTTGCCTGTGTCTCTAGGTGGGTGTTTGCTTATTCCAATGCATGTCTTTCTCTGTTTTTGTGTCTGAATCTACGTATTTATATGTATTTTATGTGTCTCTCACTCTTTTTGCCTGTGTGTCTGGGTGGGTGTCTGCTTATACCAAAACATGTCTTTCATGGTTTGTGTGTCTAAATCTACGTATTTGTATGTCTTTTTGTCTCCCTCACTCTTTTTGCGTGTGTGTCTGGGTGGCTGTTTGCTTATTCCAATGCATGTCTTTCTCGGTTAGTGTTTCCGAATCTACGTATTCGTATGTGTTTTGTCTCTCTCACTATTTTTGCCTGTGTGTCTGGGCGGATGTTTGCTTATTCCAATACATGTCTTTCTCGGTTTGTGTGTTTGAATCTAAGTTTTTGTATTTATTTTAGTCGCCCTCATAGTTTTATTTTTAGTGTATGGACGGGTGTTCGCTTCTTTCAATGCATGTCTCACTCGGTTTGTGTGATTGAATGGGTGGATTTGTACGGGTTTGTTTCTCTCTCACTCTTTTTGCTTGTGTGTCTGGACGGGTGTTTGCTAATTCCAATACATGTCTTTCTCAGTTTATGTGACTGAATTTACGTATGTGTATGTGTTTTTGTCTCTCTCACTCTTTTTGCCTGAGTGTCTGGGTGGCTGTTTGCTTATTCCGATGCATGTCTTTCTCGGTTAGTGTTTCTGAATCTACGTATTTGTATGTGTTTTTGTCTCTCTCACTCTTTTAGCCTGTGTGTTTGGGCAGATGTTTTCTTATTCCGATGCATTTCTTTCTCGGCTTGTGTCTCTGAATCTTCATATTTGTAAGTGTTTTTGTCTCTCTCACTCTTTTTGCTTTTGTGTTGGAGGGTGTTTGCTTAACCCAAAGGATGTCTTTTTCTGTTTATGTGTCTGAATCTACGTAGTTGTGTGTTTTTTTGTCTCTCTCATTGTTTTTGCTTCTGTGTCTTGGCGGGTGTTCGCTAATTCCAATATATGTCTTTCTCGGTTTATGTGACTGAATTTACGTATTTGTATATATTTTTGTCTCTCTCACCCTTTTTGTCTGTGTGTCTGGGAGGGTCTTTGCTTATGCCAATTCATGTCTTTTCTCGGTTTATGTGTCTGAATCTACGTATTTCCATGTGTTTTTGTCTCTCTCACTCTTTTTGCCTGTGTGTCTGGGCGGGTGTTTGCTTATTTCAATGCATGTCTTTCTCGGTTTGTGTGTCAAAATCTATGTATTTGTATGTGTTTTTGTCTCTCTCACTCTTTTTTCCTGTGTGTCTGGGTGGGTGTTTGCTTATTCCAATGCAATGTTCTTCTAGGTTTGTGTGTCTGATTCTTTGTATCTATTTTTTTTTTTGTCTCTATCACTCTTTTGCCTGTGTGTCTGGGCGGGTGTGTGCTTATTCCAATGAATGTCTTTCTCGGTTTGTGTGTCTGAATCTACGTATTTGTATGTGTTTTTGTCTCTCTCACTATTTTTGACTTTGTGTCTGGGCGGGTGTTTGCTTATTCCAATGCAATGTTTTTCTCGGTTTGTGTGTCTGAATCTACGTATTTGCATGTTTTTTTTTCTCTCTGACTCTTTTTGCCTTTGTGTCTGGGTGGGTGTTTGCTTATTTCAATGCATGTCTTTCTCGGTTTGTGTGTCTTAATCTACGTATTTTTATGTTTTTTTGTGTCTCTCACTCTTTTTGCCTGTGTGTCTGGGCGGGTGTTTACTTATTCCAATGCATGTCTTTCTCGGTTTGTGTGTCTGAATCTACGTATTTGTATGTGTTTTTGTCTCTCTTACTCTTTTTGCCTGTGTGTCTGGGCGGGTATTTGCTTATTCCAATGCATGTCTGACTTGGTTCGTGTGTCTGAATCTACGTATTTGTATGTTTTTTTTGTCTCTCTTTCTCTTTTTGCCTGTGTTTTTGGGCGAGTGTTTGCTTATTCTAATGCATGTCTTTTTCAGTTTGTGTTTTCTGAATCTACGTATTTGTATGTGTTTTTGTCTCTCTCACTCTTTTTGCCTGTGTGTCTGGGCGGGTGTTTGCTTATTCCAAATGCATGTTTTTGTTGGTTTATGTGTCTGAATCTACGTATTTGCATGTGTTTTTGTCTCTCTCACTCTTTTTGCCTGTGTTTCTGGGTGGATGTTTTCTTATTCCAAATGCATGTCTTTCTCGGTTTGTGTGTCTGAATCTACGTAATCGCATGTGTTTTTGTCTCTCTCACTCTTTTTGTCTGTGTGTCTGGGTGCGTGTTTGCTTATTCCAATGCATGTCTTTCTCGGTTTGTGTGTCTGAATCTACGTATTCGTATGTGTTTTTGTCTCTCTTACTCTTTTGGCCTGTGTGTCTGGGTGGGTATTTGCTCATTCCAATTCAAGTGTTTCTCGGTTTGTGTGTCTGAATCTACGTATTTCTATGTGTTTTTGTCTCTCTCACTCTTTTTGCTTGTGTGTCTGGGCGGGTTTTTGCTTATTTCAATGCATGTCTCTCTCGGTTTTGTGTCTGAATCTACGTATTTGTATGTGTTTTTGTCTTTCTTACTCTTTTTGCCTGTGTTTCTGGGCGGGTGTTTGCTTATTTCAATACATGTCTTTCTCGGTTTGTTTGTCTGAATCTACGTATTTGTATGTCTTTTTGTCTCTCTCACTCTTTTTGCCTGTGTGTCTGGGTGGCTATTTTCTTATTCCAATGCATGTCTTTCTCGGTTAGTGTTTCTGAATCTACGTATTGGTATGTGTTTTTGTCTCTCTCACTCTTTTTGCCTGTGTGTCTGGGCGGATGTTTGCTTATTCCAATACATGTCTTTCTCGGTTAGTGTGTCTAAATCTACGTATTTGTATGTATTTTTGTCTCTATTACACTTTTTGCTTTGGGGTCTGGGCGGGTTTTTGCTTGTTTCAATTCATGTCTTTCTCGGTTTTTTTGTCTGAATCTATATAGTTCTATGTGTTTTTGTCTCTCTTGCTCTTTTTGCTTTTGTCTCTGAACGGGTGTTTGCTTATTCCAATACATGTCTTTCTCAGTTTATGTGACTGAATTTACGTATTTGTATGTGTTTTTGTCTCTCTCACTCTTTTTGCCTGTGTGTCTGGGTGGCTGTATTCTTATTCCAATGCATGTCTTTCTCGGTTATTGTTTCTGAGTCTACGTATTAGTATGTGTTTTCTTCTCTCTCACTCTTTTTGCTTGTGTGTCTGGGTGGATGTTTACTTATTCCAATGCATGTCTTTCTCTGTTTGTGTGTCTGAGTTTACGTTTTTGTATGTATTTTTGTCTCTGTCAATCTATTTGACTCTGAGTCTGGGCGGTTTTTTGCTTATTCCAATGCATGTCTTTCTCGGTATGTGTGACTGAATCTACATATTTCTATGTGCTTTTGTCTCTCTTAGACTTTTTGCCTGTGTGTCTGGACGGGTGTTTGTTTATTTCAATACATGTCTTTCTCGGTTTGTGTGACTGAATTTACGTATTTGTATATGTTTTTGTCTCTCTCACTCTTTTTGTCTGTGTGTCTGTGCGGGTGTTTGCTTATTCCAATGTTTGTCTTTCTCGGTTTGTGTCTCAGAATCTATGTATTTCTAAGTGTTTTTGTCTCTCTCACCCTTTTTGTCTTTGTGTCTGGGAGTGTCTTTGCTTATGCCAATGCATGTCTTTACTCGGTTTATGTGTCTGAATATACGTATTTGCATTTTTTTGTGTCTCTGTCACTGTTTTTGCCAGTGGGTCTGGGTGTTCGCTTTCGTAGTCCGTTTCATGTATCGCTCTTTAATTGTTTCTGGCTCTGCGTTCTGGTAGTCGTTTTTTGTCACACTCGCTCTTTTTGCTAGATTGTCTTAGCGTGTGCATTATTAATAAAGTTAAGCTCTATTTCTATTTGTTTTTATTAATCTACGTATTTTTATGTGTTTTTGTCTCTTTCACTCTATTTACCTGTTTTTCTGGGCGGATGTTTGCTTATTCCAATGCATGTCTTTCTCGGTTTTTGTGTCTGAATCTACGTATTTGTATGTGTTTTTGTCTCTTTCACTCTTTTTGCCTGTGTGTCTGGGTGGGTGTTTGCTTATTCCAATGCATGTGTTTCTCGGTTTGTGGGTCTGAATCTATGTATTTGTATATGTTTTTCTCTCTCTCACTCTTGTTTCCTGTGTGTCTGGGTGGGTGTTTGCTTATTCCAATGCATGTCTTTCTCGGTTTGTGTGTCTGAATCTACATATTTTTATGTTTTTTGGTCTCTCTCACTCTTTTTACCTGTGTGTCTGGGCGGGTGTTTGCTTATGCCAATTCATGTCTTTCTCGGTTTGTGTGACTGAATCTACGTATTTGTATGTGTTTTTGTTTTCTCTCACTCTTTTTGCCTGTGTGTCTGGACGGGTGTTTGCTTATTCCAATGCATGTCTTTCTTTGTTTGTGTGTCTGAATCTAGGTATTTGTATGTGTTTTTTCTCTCTCACTATTTTTGCCTGTGTGTCTGGGCGGGTGTTCGCTTATTACAATGCATGTCTTTATGGCTTTGTGTGTCTGAATCTACGAATTTTCTATGTGTTTTTGTCTCTCTAACTCTTTTTGCCAGTGTGTCTGGGCAGGTGTTTGCTTATTCCAATGCATGTCTTTCTCGGTTTGTGTGTCTGAATCTTTGTATTTGTTTGTGTTTTTGTCTCTCTCACTCTTTTTGTCTATGTGTCTGGGTGGGTGTTTGTTTATTTCAATGCATGTCTGTCTCGGTTTTTGTGTCTGAATCTACGTATTTGTATGTGTTTTGTCTCTCTGACTCTTTTGCGTGTGTGTCTGGGTGGGTGTTTGCTTATTCGAATGCATTTGTTTCTTAGTTTGTATGGTTCAATCTACGTATTTGTATGTGTTTTTGTCTCTCTCACTCTTTTTGCCCGTGTATATGGGCGGGTGTTTGTTTATTCCAATGCATGTCTTTCTTTGTTTGTGTGTCTGAATCTACGTGTTTGTGTATGTTTTTGTCTCTCTTTCTCTCTTTTTGCCTGTTTGTCTGGGTGGGTGTTTGCATATTCCAATTAATGTCTTTCTCGGTTTGTGTGTCTGAATCTAAGTATTTGTATGTGTTTTTGTCTCTCTCACTCTTTTTGCCTGTGTGTCTGGGTGGATGATTCTTCATTCTATTTGATTTATTTTTCGCTTCTAGTGTCTGAATCTACGTATTTGTTTTTGTTTTTATCTCTTTCACTCCTTTTGGTGGACCGGTTTCGCTGGTGTTTGCTTATTACAATGTATATCTTTTTCGGTGTTTGTGACTGAATCTACATATTTATATGTGTTTTTGTCTCTCTTACTCTTTTGGCCTGTGTGTCTGGGCGGGTGTTTGCTTATTCCAATGCATGTCTTTCTCGGTTTGTGTGTCTGAATCTACGTATTTGTATGTATTTTTGTGTCTCTCACTCTTTTTGCCTGTGTGTCTGGGTGGGTGTTTGCTTATTCCAATGCATGTCTTTCTCGGTGTGTCTGTCTGAATCTACTTATTTGTATGTGTTTTTATCTCTCTCACTCTTTTTGCCTGTGTGCCTGGGCGGGTGTTTGCTTATTCCAATGCATGTCTGTCTCGGTTTGTGTGACTCAATATACGTATTTGTATGTGTTTTTGTCTCTCTCACTCTTTTTGCCTGTGTGTCTGGGCTGGTGTTTGCTTATTCCAATGCATGTCTTTCTCGGTTTGTGTGTCTGACTCTACGTATTTGTATGGATTTTTGTGTTTCTCAATCTTTTTGCTTGTGTGCCTGGGCGGGTGTTTTTTTATTCCAATGCATGTCTTTCTCGGTTTGTGTGTCTGAATCTATATTGTTCTTCGTACTTTTGTTGTTTGTTTATTTATTCCAATGCATGTCTTTCTCGGTTTCTGTGTCTGAATCTACATATAATTGTATGTGTTTTTATCTCTCTCATTCTTTTTGCCTGTGTGTCTGGGTGGGCGTTCGCTTATTCCAATGCATTTCTTTCCCGGTTTGTGTGTCTGAATCTACGTATTCGTATGTGTTTTTGTCTCTCTCATTCTTTTTGCCTGTGTGTCTAGGCGGGTGTTTGCTTATTCCAATGCATGTCTTTCTCGGTTTGTGTGTCTGAATCTACGTATTTGTATGTGTTTTTGTCTCTCTCATTCCTTTTGCCTGTGTGTCTGGGTGGGAGTTTGCTTATTCCAAAGCATGTCTTTCTTGGTTTGTGTGTCTGAATCTACGTATTTGTATGTGTTTTTGTCTCTCTCACTCTTTTTGCCTGTGTGTCTGGGTGGGGGTTTGCTTATTCCAATGCATGTCTTTTTCGGTTCATGTGTCTGAATCTACGTATTTGTATGTGTTTTTGCCTCTCTCACACTTTTTACCTGTGTGTCTGGGCGGTTGTTCGCTTATTCCAATGCATGTCTTTCTGGGTTTGTGTGTCTGAATTTACGTATTTGTATGTGGTTTGTCTTTCTCAGTCTTTTTGCCTGTTTGTCTGGGCGGGTGTTTGCTTATTCCAATACATGTCTTTGTCAGTTTGTGTGACTGAATCTATGTATTTGTATGTGTTTTTGTCGTTCTCACTCTTTTTTTCTGTGTGTCTGAGTGGGTGTTTGCTTATTACAATGCATGTCTTTCTCGGTTTGTGTGTCTGAATCTACGTATTTGTCTGTGCTATTATCTCTCTTACTCTTTTTGCCTGTGTTTCTGGTCGGTTGTTTGCTTATTCCAATGCATGTTTTTCTCGGTTTTGTGACTTAATCTACGTATTTGAATGTGTTTTTTTGTCTCTCTCACTCTTTTTGACTGTATGTTTGGGCGGTTGTTTTCTTATTCCAATGCTGGTCTTTCTCGGTTTATGTGTCTGAATCTATGTATTTGTATTTGTTTTTGTCTCTCTCACTCTTTTTATCTGTGTGTCTGGGAGGGTGTTTACTTATTCCAATTCAGGTCTTTCTCGGTTCGTGTGTCTGAATATACATATTTGTATATTTTTTTGTCTCTGTTACTCTTTTTGCCTGTCTGTCTGCGCAGGTGCTTGCTTATTCCAACTTTTGTCTGTTTTTGTTTTCTTGTCTGAATCTACGTATTTGTATGTGTTTTTGTCTCTCTCACTCTTTTTTTCTGTGTGTCTGGGTGGGTGTTTGCTTATTCCAATGCACGTCTTTCTCGGTTTGTTTCTCTTAATCTATGTATTTGTTTGTTTTTTGTCTCTGTCACTCCTTTTGCCTGTGTGTCTGGGCGGGTGTTTGCTTATTCCAATGCATGTCTTTCTTGGTTTGTGTTTCTGAATCTAAGTATTTGTATGTGTTTTTGTCTCTCTCACTCTTTTTGCCTGTGTGTCTGGGCAGGTGTTTGCTTATTCCAATGCATGTCTTTTTCAGTTTGTGTGACTGAATCTACGGATTTGCAGGTGTTTTTGTCTCTCTCACTCGTTTTGTCTTTGTGTCTGGGTGGGTGTTTGCTTATGCCAATGCATTTCTTTCTGGGTTTGTGTGTCTGAATCTATGTATTTGTATGTGTTTTTTTGTCTCTCCTACTCTTTTTGCCTGTGTGTCTGGGCGGATGTTTGCTTATTCCAATGAATGTCTTTCTCGGTTTGTGTGCCTGGATCTACGTATTTGTATGTGTTTTTGTCTCTCTCACTCTTTTTGCCTGGGTGTCTGGGTGGGTGTTTGCTTATTCCAAGGCATGTCCTTCTTGGTTTGTGTGTCTGAGTCTACTTATTTTTATGTGTTTTTGTCTCTCTCTCTCTTTTTGCCTGTGTGTCTGGGCGGGTGTTTGCTTATTCCAATGCATGTCTTTCTCGGTCTGTGTGTCTGAATATACGTATTTGTATTTTATTTATTTATTTATTACTCGTCAAAAAAAGGTACAAAAGACGGATTATCACTAAGAAAACACACACACAAAAAATAAATTACAACACATTACACATAATCGAACAAATTACAAAGACGAGAAACAAAAACTCAATTATACACTGCACTTCAGCTACGTAAGAAATTTTACTTTTTAAACTCCCAAGTACTGAAGAAACATAAGCAATATGATTGATAACTTCAATTCAACTAACCTAACCTACAGCAACATACTTAATAACCTCAATTCATAATCAACGGACTCAATCAACTAGTCTAAATATGATACGAGACGGTAAAAAGACTAAATATGACAAGAGATGTGCAAATAAAATTAAATAGACAGGGATTTACTGCCTTAGCAAACGGTACCAAGAATGGGAAGAGACTTTCTCGTTATACCGTTTAATTTGTTCAATTATAGCTACCGTTGGGTCCGCAATTTTAAAATTTTTAACAAGGCGCGAATTTCTTGTCCACGGTGGGAGCCGCAACAAGAACTTCGCATACTTAAAAAACGTGGATCTGAACTTTCTTTTGTCTGGCTCGGGAAAAATTCTCCAAAACGGGCTGATATACAGGAAATGGGGAAGGGACACTGCGTTATAAATTCGAGCCAGAATTAAACGGTTGAAACGAATTTTAGATGAGACTACTCTACTGTAAGCAAAAGCCAGGCGTTTACGGAGATGATCAATAAGAAGGGAGCGGGTAGTTTTTAGATCCTTTCCAATTGGTAAACCAAGGTAAATAATTTTCGAGACAGGGGCTACAGACAGTTCTCCCAGCCTCAGAGAAGAGACTTCATCTTGGCACCAGTTGAACAGAAGAATATCCGACTTCTGTTGGTTAAATTCAATACCAATGCGACTGTAATTTGATTATAGTGTGGAGAAGGTGGTTTCTGTACCTGCAACTGTGCGGCTGGGGTTCAGAATGTCATCGGCGTAAGCTATCATTGTAACGTCTATGCCACGAGCTATGCATGTTGTCTTGATAGTAGACTGTGGTTCAATAATACAATTATTAAACGCACAAGGAGACGTGACTGATCCTTGTCGAGCACCCTTTTTTACTGGGACCACAGGATTCCCTCGGTAGGACAGCATCACGTCTGGTGTATATTCAGTGAGGGATCGACCATGGCCGGGAAGTAGGAGTTCAACCTGTAGGTGGTCGTACATATCTTTAATGGGTAGTAGGATGTCCTTCTGTACACCTCTCTTTCCCATATCCAGAATGAATTGGTCATGGAGAAGTGAGTCGTAGGCACAGCAGACGTCATGTAGACCTATAACAATAGAATTTTTTGATTCATCAGCGTCAATCAACACTTAAACTAAATCAGAAATGGCTTTGCCGCAACCAAAACCCTTCTGGAACCCAAACTGGGAAGGGGGAGTCCAACATTTTTCCTGGATTTAATCAATGACCAAAAGTTCAAAGATTTTGCAAAGCGTTGGTGCTACTGTGGTCGGTCTGAACGAAGCACATTCCGAAGTGCTTTTTCCCTTCTTCGGGACTGGCCTAAGTGACCCAGTACAGAATGCCGGTGGTACGAGTCCAGTAGTGAAGATCATCTGAAAGAGAAGAGTTAGGTGTCCCATGAAAGTTGGGCTGCAATAGCTAAGGTGAAGAGCGGATACACGGTCAATGCCAGCCGACTTCTTCTTTTTCAACCGTCGGACCGCGGACGCAACCTTTGATTGGGTAACTATGAAATCTGTATCTAGAATTGATGAGAGGAGAGATAAAAGCTTTTCTTGAACAGAAATGTTAAGATCATGTTTTGGGGCTGAAAACTCATCAAGGTAATAGTTTATCCATGTTAAAGATGGCATATCTAGCTCGTGACCCGCTGACTCCTTCTTATCAAACATTTTCCATAAGAGATTAGGATTTTTAATTTTTTTTTCAGAAAGCTCAGATTTCAACTGCACACGGTGACAAGCAAGTTCCTTCCCAAACCTACGCTTAGATACAACTCTAGTCTCTTTACCTACTCCTGAGTGTGGTCTACCACATTCTTTCCATATCCCGTACCAGAAGGTAGCTCGGTCGCATGCTAATTGTAACAAAAGGTTAGAAGACCATCCCTTTTTTTGGGTTTGTTCTCTAGCACGAGACTCGGACACTACCTGAGATTCGGCAAACAGAAGAGCATGGGTCAGTTTGGAGTAATAAATATTAAGACGTAGACAAGCATGTTTTTGATGACGATGAGATAATTCCATAAGTAGATCAAACGGTGAGTTGATTTTACACAGAACAAGATCACAAGAATCTTGAAAATTGTCTTTATAAATTTTACAACGAACCGGAACCTCATGCCACCTCTGAGTGGATATTGACTAATTATTCACAGCGGAAAACGAGGCAGGCCTACTGATAATACACTGAACTGGGAAATTATCCGAATTGAAACTATTCGGAAGGACAAGAACCTCACGTACTGGCAAAGAACTAAAGCTAACAATATGGTCTAGATTGGACGTAGAGCAAGATTGGTGGATACACGAAAAGTTCTGGTTCTTCCGGTGAATAGTAAAACGGTTATCAAGTATCCCTATTAGAATGCGACAATGACTATTTT
Source organism: Artemia sp. Qi Xiang Cuo (assembly GCF_049724085.1). Lineage (NCBI taxonomy): Eukaryota > Metazoa > Arthropoda > Branchiopoda > Anostraca > Artemiidae > Artemia > Artemia sp. Qi Xiang Cuo. Next base: position 22,202,826 of record NC_142801.1, read on the forward strand.
GGGCACTAATATTAACTTCTAAATTACAGTTAAAGTCACCCACTATTATGCACTCAAGGAACTCGCGTTCGGCTTTTTTAAGGCAGCTGGCTAGTTTTGCAGCACTTATAGCAAAAGCACTATCAGATTTGTCGTCACGGTAATCAGTTGGAAGGTACACATTTATAACTAGCAGGTTATTTAGTCTAATTGCAAGACAATTGTCACTGTTCTCGTTTACTTCGCACGCGAGACGATTGCTAACCAACGTGGCAATACCGCCAGACGGACGTCCCCACGGAGATGAACGTTTTGCAGGCACGGAGAACACAGAGTAGGATGGCCAGAGATTTAGTAGGTTTATGCCAGCTTCTGTGATGAGATGTTCTTGCAGGCATATCACATTATATTTATTCACAAACTGGTCAACCACAGGAGACCACTCGGAAAAATTTCCGTTTATATTCCAAGAAATTTATGAAATTTTAGAGATTTTGTTATTCATCATATTAATGAGTTGCCTTTAGCTGGTTTTATGGACGCTTTACACTATAGCAGATATGACCTACTTTCTTGTAGCAAACGCAAGACATTGCACGAGTATACTTTTCTGAATCGTTCTTTTTGAAGACGTGGTCAGACGTGCCACATCTTGAGCAGAGAGGGCTATTGGTGCACTCGGCAGCTAGGCGACCTTGGTTGTGGCATGAGTAGCAGTGACAGGGTAAGAAACAGAATTCTTCAGTGGGCAGTTTTTCGTAATAGATCTTAACAGAGTCCTTAAGAAATTTATCCAAATCCGATCGACAGCTGAAAAATACATTGAACATACGGGAACTGCGAAGCAGTTCAGACTTCGTAGCTCTGGGGATCACTCTCTTTGCCTTTGTGTCTAGGCGGGTGTTTGCTTATTCCAATGCATGTCTTTCTTGGTTTGTGTGTCTGAATCTACGTATTTGTATTTGTTTTATGTCTCTCTCACTCTTTTTGCCTGTGTATCTGGGTGGGTGTTTGCTTATTCCAACGCACGTCTTTCTCGGTTTGTGTGTCTGAATCTACGTATTTGTATGTTTTTTTGTCTCTCTCATTCTTTTTGCCTGTGTGTCTAGGCGGGTGTTTGCTTATTCCAATGCATGTCTTTCTCGGTTTGTGTAACTGAATCTACGTATTTGTATGTGATTTATGTCTCTCTCACTTTTTTTGCCTGTGTGTCTGGTTGGGTGTTTGCTTATTCCAAAGCAAGTCTTTCTCAGGTTGTGTGTCTGAATCTACGTATTTGTATGTCTTTTTGTCTCTCTCACTCTTTTTGCCTGTGTGTCTGGGTGGGTGTTTGCTCATTCCAATTTATATCTTTTTCGGTTTGTGTGTCTGAATCTACATATTTGTATGGATTTTTTTATCTTTCACTCTTTTTACCTGTGTGTCTGGGTGGGTGTTTGCTTATTCCAATTCATGTCTTTCTCGGTTTGTGTTTCTGAATCTATGTATTTGTATGTGTTTTTGTCTCTCTCACTCTTTTTACCTGTGTGTCAGGGCGGTTGTTTGCTAATTCCATTGAATGTCTTTCTCGGTTTGTATGTCTGAATCTACGTATTTGTATGTGCTTTTGTCTCTTTCACTCTTTTTGCCTGTGTGTCTTGGCGGATTTTTGCTTAATCCAATGCATGTCTTTCTCGGTTTGTGTGACTGAATGTACGTATTTGTATGTTTTAATGTCTCTCTCACTCTTTTTGCCTGTGTGTCCGGGCGGGTGTTTGCTTATTCCAATGCATGTCTTTCTCGAATAGTGTTTCTGAATCTACGTATTAGTATGTGTTTTTGTCTCTCTCACTCTTTTTGCCTGTGTGTCTGGGTGGGTGTTTGCTTATTCCAATGCATGTCTTTCTCGGTTAGTTTGTCTGAATCTACGTATTTCTATTTATTTTTGTCTCTCTCACTCTTTTTGTCTCTGAGTCTAGGCGGGTGTTTGCTTATTCCAATGCATGTATTTCTCGGTTTGTGTGTCTGAATCTACGTATTTGTATGTGTTTTATTCCGCTCTCACTCTTTTGCCTGTGTGTCTGGGTGGGTGTCTACTTATTCCGAAGCATGTCTTTCTCGGTTTGCGTGTCTGAATCTACATATTTGTATGTGTTTTTGTCTCTCTCACTCTTTTTGCCTGTGTGTCTGGGTGAGTGTTTGCTTATTTCAATGCATGTCTTACTCGGTTTGTGTGTCTGAATCTACGTATTTGTATGTGTTTTTGTCTCTCTCACTCTTTTTGGCTGTGTGTCTAGGTGGGTGTTTGCTTATTCCAATGCATGTCTTTCTCAGTTTGTGTGTCTGAATCTACGTATTTATATGTATTTTATGTCTCTCTCACTCTTTTTGCCTGTGTGTCTGGGTGGGTGTTTGCTTATACCAAAACATGTCTTTCTCGGTTTGTTTTTCTGAATCTACGTATTTGTATGTCTTTTTGTCTCTCTCACTCTTTTTGCGTGTGTGTCTGGGTGGCTGTTTGCTTATTCCAATGCATGTCTTTCTCGGTTAGTGTTTCTGAATCTACGTAATCATATGTGTTTTGTCTCTCTCACTATTTTTGCCTGTGTGTCTGGGCGGGTGTTTGCTTATTCCAATGCATGTCTTTCTCGGTTAGAGTGTCTGAATCTACGTATTTGTATGTATTTTTGTCTCTCTCACTCTTTTTGCCTGTGTGTCTGGGCGGGTGTTTGCTTATTCCAATGCATGTCTTTCTCGGTTTGTGTGTCTGAATCTACGTATTTGTATGTGTTTTTGTCTCTCTTACTCTTTTTTGCCTGTGTGTCTGGACGGGTGTTTGCTTATTCCAATACATGTCTTTCTCAGTTTATGTGACTGAATTTACGTATTTGTATGTGTTTTTGTCTCTCTCACTCTTTTTGCCTGTGTGTCTGGGTGGCTGTATTCTTATTCCAATGCATGTCTTTCTCGGTTAGTGTTTCTGAGTCTACGTATTCGTATGTATTTGTGTCTCTCTCACTATTTGTGCCTGTGTGTCTGGGCGGGTTTTTTCTTATTCCAATGCAAGTCTCTCTCAGTTTGTGTTTCTAAATCTACGTAATTGTAGTTGTTTTTGTCTCTCTTCCTATATTTGCTGTAATGTCTGGGCGGATATTTTATTAGTCAAATTCATGTCTTTTTCGGTTTTTGCGTCTGACCCCACGGAGTTATATGAGTGGGTGCCTATCTTAGTCTTTTTTCCTGTGTGTCTGGGCGGGTGTTTGCTTATTCCAATATATGTCTTTCTCGGTTTATGTGACTGAATTTACGTATTTGTATATATTTTTGTCTCTCTCACCCTTTTTGTCTGTGTGTCTGGGAGGGTGTTTGCTTATGCCAATGCATGTCTTTACTCGGTTTATGTGTCTGAATCTACGTATTTGCATGTGTTTGTGTCTCTCTCACTCTTTTTGCCTGTGTGTCTGGGCGGGTGTTTGCTTATTAAAATGCATGTCTTTCTCGGTTTGTGTGTCAAAATCTAAGTATTTGTATGTGTTTTTGTCTCTCTCACTCTTTTTTCCTGTGTGTCTGGGTGGGTGTTTGCTTATTCCAATGCAATGTTATTCTCGGTTTGTGTGTCTGAATCTATGTATCGCTATGTGTTTTTGTCTCTCTCACTCTTTTGCCTGTGTGTCTGGGCGGTTGTGTGCTTATTCCAATGCATGTCCTTCTCGGGTTTTGTGTCTGAATCTACGTTTGTTTATGTGTTTTTGTCTCTCTTACTATTTTTGTCTTTGTATCTGGGCGGGTGTTTGCTTATTCCAATGCAATGTTTCTCTCGGTTTGTGTGTCTGAATCTACGTATTTGCATATTTTTTTTCTCTCTGACTCTTTTTGTCTGTGTGTCTGGGTGGGTGTTTGCTAATTCCAATGCATGTATTTCTCGGTTTGTGTGTCTGAATCTACGTATTTGTATGTGTTTTTGTCTCTCTTACTCTTTTTGCCTGTGTGTCTGGGTGGGTATTTGCTTATTCCAATGCATGTCTGACTTGGTTCGTGTGTCTGAATCTACGTATTTGTATGTTTTTTTTTTCTCTCTTTCTCTTTTTGCCTGTGTTTTTGGGCGTGTGTTTGCTTATTCTCATGCATGTCTTTTTAAGTTTGTGTTTTCTGAATCTACGTATTTGTATGTGTTTTTGTCTCTCTCACTCTTATTGCCTGTGTGTCTGGGCGGGTGTTTGCTTATTCCAATGCATGTCTTTCTCGGTTTATGTGTCTGAATCTACGTATTTGTATGTGTTTTTGTCTCTCTTACTGTTTTTGCCTGTGTTTCTGGGCGGGTGTTTGCTTATTCCAATGCATGCCTTTCTCGGTTTGTGTGTCTGAATCTACGTAATCGCATGTGTTTTTGTCTCTCTCACTCTTTTTGTCTGTGTAGTGTTTTGTCTCTCTCACTCTTTTTGCCTGTGTGTCTGGGCGGATGTTTGCTTATTCCAATACATGTCTTTCTCGGTTAGTGTGTCTAAATCTACGTATTTGTATGTATTTTTGTCTCTCTCACTCTTTTTGCCGGTGTGTCTGGGTAGGTGTTTGCTTATTCCACTGCATGTCTTTCTCGGTTTTTTTGTCTGAATCTGCGGATTTGTATGTGTCTTTGTCTCTCTTATTGTTTTTCCCTTTGTGTATGGACGGGTGTTTGCTAACTTCAATGCATGTCTCTCTCAGTTTGTGTGTCTGAATCTACGTCTTTTTATTTTTTTCTGTCTCTCTCACTCTTTTGGCCCGTGTGTCTGGGGGGGTGTTTTCTTATTCCAATACATGTCTTTCTCGGTTTGTGTTTCTGAGTCTACGTATTCGTATGTGTTTTCTTCTCTCTCACTCTTTTTGCTTGTGTGTCTGGGTGGATGTTTACTTATTCCAATACATGTCTGTCTCGGTTTGTGTGTCTGAATCTTCGAATTTGTTTGTTTTTTTATCTACATCACTCTGTTTGATTTTTTGTCTGGGCGGGTATTTGCTTACTTCAATTCATGTCTTTTTCGGTCTGTGCGTATGAACCTATGTGTTTATATGTGTTTTGGTCTCTCTTTCTCTTTTTGCCTTTGTGTCTGGGCTGGTGTTTGCTTATTCCAATGCATGTCTGTCTCAGTTTATGTGACTGAATTTACGTATTTGTATATATTTTTGTCTCTCTCACTCTTTTTGTCTGTGTGTCTGTGCGGGTGTTTGCTTATTCCAATGTTTGTCTTTCTCGGTTTGTGTCTCAGAATCTATGTATTTGGAAGTGTTTTTGTCTCTCTCACCCTTTTTGTCTTTGTGTCTGGGAGGGTCTTTGCTTATGCCAATGCATGTCTTTACTCGGTTTATGTGTCTGAATCTACGTATTTCCATGTGTTTGTGTCTCTCTCACTCTTTTTGCCTGTGTGTCTGAGCGGGTGTTTGCATATTTCAATGCATGTCTTTCTCGGTTTGTGTGTCAAAATCTATGTATTTGTATGTGTTTTTGTCTCTCTCAGTCTTTTTTTCTGTGTGTCTGGGTGGGTGTTTGCTTATTCCAATGCAATGTTCTTCTCGGTTTGTGTGTCTGAATCTATGTATCTATATGTGTTTTTGTCTATCTCACTCTTTTGCCTGTGTGTCTGGGCGGGTGTGTGCTTATTCCAATGCAATGTCTTTTTCGATTTTGTGTCTGAATCTACGTATTTGTATGTGTTTTTGTCTCTCTTACTATTTTTGTCTTTGTGTCTGGGTGGGTGTTTGCTTATTCCAATGCATGTCTTTCTCGGTTTGTGTGTCTGAATCTATGTATTTGTATATGTTTTTGGCTCCCTTACACTTTTTGCCTGTGTGTCTGGGCGGGTGTTTGCTTATTCCAATGCAATGTTTTTCTCGGTTTGTGTGTCTGAATCTACGTATTTGCATGTTTTTTTTTCTCTCTGACTCTTTTTGCCTGTGGGTCTGGGCGGGTATTTGCTTATTCCAATGCATGTCTTTCTCGGTTTGTTTGTCTGAATCTACGTATTTGTATGTGTTTTGGTCTCTCTTACTATTTTTGTCTTTGTTTCTCGGAGAGGGTTTGCTTATTCCAATGCATGTCTTTCTCGGTTTGTGTGTCTGAATCTACGTATTTGTATGTGTTTTTGTCTCTCTTACTATTTTTGTCTTTGTTTCTCGGAGGGTGTTTTCTTATTCCAATGCATGTCTTTCTCGGTTTGTGTGTCTGAATCTACGTATTTGTATGTGTTTGGGTCTCTCTCAATCTTTTTGCCTTAGTGTCTGGGTGGGTGTTTGCTTATTCCAATGCATGTCTTTCTGGGTTTGTGTTTAGGAATCTATGTAGTTGTATGTGTATTTGGCTCTCTCACTCTTTTTGCCTGTGTGTCTGGGCGGGTGTTTGCTTATTTCAATGCAATGTTTTTCTCAGTTTGTGTGTCTGAATCTACGTATTTGCAAGTGTTTTTTCTCTCTGACTCTTTTTGTCTGTGTGTCTAGGCAGGTGTTTGCTAATTCCAATGCATGTCTTTCTCGGTTTGTGTGTCTTAATCTACGTATTTGTATGTGTTTTTGTCTCTCTCACTCTTTTTGTCTGTGTGTCTGGGTAGGTGTTTGCTTATTCAGATGCATGTCTTTCTCGGTTTGTGTATCTGAATCTACGTACTTGTATGTGTTTTTGTCTCTCTAACTCTTTTTGCCTGTGTGTCTGGGCGGGTATTTGCTTATTCCAATGCATGTCTGACTCGGTTTGTGTGTCTGAATCTACGTATTTGTATGTGTTTTTGTCTCTCTTACTCTTTTTGCCTGTGTTTTTGGGCGGGTATTTGCTTATTCCAATACATGTCTGACTCGGTTTGTGTGTCTGAATCTACGTATTTGTATGTGTTTTTGTCTCTCTCACTCTTTATGCCTGTATCTCTGGGTGGGTGTTTGCTTATTTTAATGCATTTCTTTCTCGGGTTGTGTGTCTGAATCTATGTATTTGTATGTGTTTTGTCTCTCTCACTCTTTTTTCCTGTGTGTCTTGGTGGGTGTTTGCTTTTTCCAATGCAATGTTCTTCTCGGTTTGTGCGTCTGAATCTATGTAATTGTTTTTGTTTTTGTCTCTCTCACTCTTTTGCCTGTGTGTCTGGGCGGGTGTTTGCTTATTCCAATGCATATCTTTCTAGGTTCGTGTGTCTGAATCTACGTATTTGTATTTGTTTTTGTCTCTCTTACTATTTTTGTCTTCGTTTCTCGGAGGGTGTTTGCTTATTCCAATGCATGTCTTTCTCGGTTTGTGTGTCTGAATCTACGTATTTGTATGTGTTTGGGTCTCTCTCAATCTTTTTGCCTTAGTGTCTGGGTGGGTGTTTGCTTATTCCAATGCATGTTTTTCTTGGTTTGTGTGTATGAATCTATGTATTTGTATGTGTTTTTGGCTCTCTCACTCTTTTTGCCTGTTTGTCTGGGCGGGTGTTTGCTTATTCCAATGCAATGTTTTTCTCGGTTTGTGTGTCTAAATCTACGTATTTGCATGTGTTTTTTCTCTCTGACTCTTTTTGTCTGTGTGTCTAGGCGGGTGTTTGCTAAGTCCAATGCATGTCTTTCTCGGTTTGTTTGTCTTAATCTACGTATTTGTATATTTTTTTGTCTCTCTCACTCTTTTTGTCTGTGTGTCTGGGCGGGCGTTTGCTTATTCCAATGTATTTCTTTTTTGGTTTGTGCGTTTGAATCTAGATATTCGCATGTGTTTTTGTCTCTCTCACCCTTTTTGTCTGTGTGTTTGGTCGGGTGTTTGCTTATTCCATTGCATGTCTTTCTCGGTTTGTGTGTCTGAATCTAGGTATCTGTATGTGTTTTTGTCTCTCTCACTCTTTTTGCCTGTGTGTCTGGGCGGGTATTTGCTTATTCCAATGCATGTCTGACTCGGTTTGTTCGTCTGAATCTACGTATTTGTATGTGTTTTTGTCTCTCTCACTCTTTTTGCCTGTGTGTCTGGGCGGGGATTTGCTTATTCCAAAGCCAGTTCTTTCTTGGTTTTTGTGTCTGAATCTACGTATTGGTATGTGTTTTTGTCTCTCTTACTGTTTTGCCTGTGTTTCTGGGCAGGTGTCTGCTTATTCCAATGCATGTCTTTCTTGGTTTGTGTGTCTGAATCTACGTATTCGCATGTGTTTTTGTCTCTCTCACTCTTTTTGCCTTTGTGTCTGGTTGGGTGTTTTCTTATTCCAGTACATGCCTTTCTCGGTTTGTGTGTCTGAATCTACGTATTTTTATGTGTTTTTGTCTCTCTTAATCTTTTTGCCTGTGTGTCTGGGTGGGTATTTGCTTATTTCAATGCATGTCTTTTTCGGTTTGTGTGTCTGAAACCTACGTATTTGTATGTGTTTTTGTCTCTCTTACTCTTTTTGCCTGTGTTTCTTGGCGGGTGTTCACTTATTCCAATGCATGTCTTTTTGGGTTTGTTTGTCTGAATCTACGTATTTTTATACGTTTTTGTCTCTCTCACTCTTTTTGCCTGTGTGTCTGGGTGGGTGTTTGCTTATTCCAATGCATGTATTTCTCGGTTTGTGTGTCTGAATTTACGTATTTGTATTTGTTTTTGTCTCTCTCACTTCTTTTGCCTGTGTGCCTGGGCGGATGTTTGCTCTTTCCAATGCATGTCTTTCTCGGTATGTGTGTCTGAATCTGCGTATTTGTATGTGTTTTTGTGTCCCCTCACTCTTTTTGTCTGTGTGTATGGGTGGGTGTTTGTTTATTCCAATGCATGCCCATCTCGGTGTTTGTGTCTGAATCTACGTATTCGCATGTGTTTTTGTCTCTCTCACTCTTTTTGCCTGTGTGTCTGGGATGGTGTTTGCTTATTCCAATTAAATGTGAATTATTTATGTTTTTAAGTATGTTTCATGTCATCCTAAGAGATGTAAAAAAAGTTGAAAAAAACTATGTTAAAAAATAAAAAACTTCAAAAAAAAGTATAAAAAAATGGGGGAGGTGGTGCTAAAAAAGATCGGGGGTGGCCTTTGAGGTTGGGGTAGGGGACCTTACAACACTTCAAATGCTACTTGTGTATTATAAAGAACACCATCGAGAACCACCCAAATAAAAAATAATATGTATCTCTTAATAGAGTTAGTATTCCCTGAGATGCTCTACCTTTTTCGTTTCTACTTCTTCTAAATTTATCCCTTAAAACGTCTCAATCTGTTTCGCCAAAATAATCCCCTAAAATGTCTCAATTTGTTTCGTCCAAATAATTTATCTAAATGTCTCAATCTGTTTCACCCAAATAATTTATCTAAGTTGTCCTAGTTACACTATAAAGGCTTCGAAATAATTCCAGAATTTATCTCTCAAACCAAAGAAATGAAGCCTTTTAGTGTCTTAATTCCCGTCATGATACATTAGAATTCCCCGTCAGATTTCCATCATTGGTGATTATAAACAAAATTCCACGGCTGAATTGTGATGTAAGAGAAACCTTACGTAAATCCATTGACCTAGAAATAGGTGTCAATGATCCAGTCCCGTTAGACTCGCTCTTATCTGGCAGTGATGTAAACTCCCGTCTGTATCCATTAGGCTTAGAAACATCTCTGATTGGCCTAAAAAGAGGGGTGGTCTTGTATATCTCGAGATTGTATCCCTCTGATTGGCTGAATCTTGTATATCTCGCGCCTCCTGCCCATTCCTACTTTTCATAATGACAAAAGACAAGCCGAGGCAAAAGTTAATCGTTCAATAAAAAAATGTAATTATACAAAGGCACCACTTCTAATTTAAGGTTCATTTGGACATCATGACATCAACAAAACGCTCAAATTGTCTATGTTTAAAAGACAAGCGACAGTGATAATCCATACATAGAATCCTGCCACGTCTCCCGTACCTTTGTTAAAAACAAACAAAGGTTTGGCGATACGTATTTAATAATGACGAATGATAAGCCGAGGTGCAACGAACCAAACCAATTGAAAATGATTGCGATGATGATTGGGTTTTGGATTTTGACATGGATAAGGTCATCAATACCTACTATAAATCGTGCATCAATAAATCGTTGAAAGAAAAGAAGTTTTTTCCCACCACCTGAATAATTAAAAGGAACAAAAGGTTCGGCAATACGTCTTTCCTAATGAAAAAAGACAAGCCAAGGCAAAAGAAGAAGTTTTCGTCCCACCACCTGAACAATTAAAAGACACAAAGGTGGTCATCAATGCCTTCTATACCTTCGAAAATCAAAACCTGGAATAGATAAATCGTTGGAAGAAAAAGAAGTTTTGTCCCACCACTTGAACAATTGAAAAAAAAAAGGTTCGGCGATAAGTCTTTCATAGTGACAGAAGACAAGCCGAGGCAAAAGTTAAAGGTCCAATAGAAAAATGTAATTTTACAAAGGCAACACTTCTAATTTAGGGTCCATTTGGAAATCAAGACATCAAGAAAAGACTCAAATTGTCTGCGTTTAGAAGACAAGGGACAGTGAGAATCTATTATATTTAGATACAAAAGAATCAGAAGCTAACCTGAGAAATATATTTTGAACTGTTGTGCTGGCACATTTATGCATTTTCAAAAATCCTATTTTTCGTTTTGGATTACAAGTCTGCTTCGTAGCAGTAGCAACTGGCATAATTTTCCTGGAAGAAAAAAAAACACATTTTACGAATATCTCGAGTGCCTCTAGCCTTCCTAATAGTCTGTTAAGACCCACTTCAATGACCCAAGGGGGTTAAAAAGTGTGTTTTTGGAACTAGAGTCAGACACGCGTTAGACAATCAGTAATTTGATCAAATATTTAGAATCTAGGGCAGAATCGAATCATCAGGTTTACTGTAAACCTACCATTTATTCATCGGTAAAGACGAGTTTCCCAGTTAAAAGTTTCACATTACCAAAAAGTTATTCTAAAAAATGATTGATTACATTTAGTCATTTTGCCATCCGCCAAAATTTTAGATCCTAGATATTCCAAGAGAAATGACTAATTCTATCATGCTACAATAAAGATAATTCTTTGAATGAAGGTGGCCTGAAGTTTCACTTTCTCACTCAACCTAGTTAGCTCTTGGTTAGCTACAAAACAAACAATCTATGCAACAGGTATCCTTGAATAGTTTCTCAGAGGAAAAACATTCGTAAAACAATTAACAGCCTTCCATATTACCTTTTTCTTTTCTATATTATGAGATCGCCTGTTTCAATTTTCTTTTACAAAAAAAAACAAACAAAAATAGCAATTTGTATTTATTTCCAGGGAATCTCTCTCTGTTTTAGCGGATAACTTGTGTGTTTTTAAACCTTTGGAAGACGCTAGGGCCCCTACCGTCCATCTCAAATGACGTCCATGTGCTATATTAACTTTGCTACTACTTCAGCCAAACTTATTTCGCCTGTTTACATTTTCAAATCTCCCCTATTAACATGTGGGGTCTGGTATAGCCCCCCTCCCCCGGCAAATGTCCTCTGAAAAATTCCCCCGCACAGAATTCCCCCCGGAAATTTTTCCCAAAAATTTATCCCGTGAAGAACCCTCCCCCAATTAAAATTCCCGGGAAAATTCTTCCGCTTTCGAAAATTCTCCCTCCGGATAATTCCCTCCCCATTATTTCCCACTGAGAATCTTCCCAATATGTAAAATTGAGAAGCTAAAGGGAAACTAAGACGAAAAGAAATAAAGAAAAGAAGGGATTCTGGAATGTTCTATCTTTATTCCAAAACACATTTAGAATATGCGTTGTAAAGTCAAACCACAGTATATAAATAATAGATTATCTTTATTATATTATCTTATCCTATCTTTATACAGTGAATCAAACAGTTCGTTGTAACGAGCTGTATGTAAGCAGCAAGTCAAGGCAATTGTAAAAAACACTAAAAAAACCAAACTGTTATAACACTTAATGCGTCAAAAGAAATTAGTTTTTAACGCTGATCCTAAATATATAAAGTTAAATATGTTTAATGTTAAACCTCAAACGCTACGAGCCTGAAAAAATTTACCTGATTAATGTGCCAAAAAGGCATATGAAACAGGTAATGATAAATATGAATTATTCAATCCCAAAACGAGTAAAAATTAAAATTAATGCTCAAGTTAAACTTAAAACGAACATCAATTTTTACACTTTCTTAACTTTCTTAAGTCTATTGTGTTATTGCCGTTTTATTGAAAACTAATTGTGTTTTTAACAGTGTGCCTCAAATTTTCAAAACATGGACAAAAAATAAAATAGCTATAATAATCAAGACGATTGGAAATAACTGGTGGAAATAAACTGAACTTTTAATTTATAATGATATTAGTTCCTGGTAATACGAGCAATTAAAATTTTAAGATTTCATGTAACGGTATTTTTTTTAATGTTATAATTATAAGAATTTAGTTTAAAATATTTCTTATTTTTAGCAAAGCACAAATGACACAAGCAGTAAGCATGTATGTAATTCTAGGGGATATTTCAGGGGTAATATACTCCATATACACCATATACAGTGCAATATCATGGGTGAATGCGTAATAAGCCTTACCACGGTCATTTCTTTATTACTAGGACAGACAGGTTTCAGACTTAGCAGACAGGTTTCTGAGCCAATGCCTATTTTCTGGGCCTATAAAAGATGTATAAGGAATTACACAAAAATATGTGTGTAGTTTCATGGGGTTCAAACCTTACCATGGGTAGGTATATATTTCACAACTATAAACCTTGTCAGAAACGTTTTCCTAGGTTCAATAGCCAAAACTTGAGATCGTCAAATTGCGTATTGAAAGGTTATTGAGCCTTCTGTAAAAAAAATTGTGGTTTCAGTCGTAGGGTTAGATAATCATGTTTTTTCGTATACAGAATGTTTTTACTAAGGATACAGCCAAGCCGAGCATGTTTCTGATTTAAAAATTGTCAAACACTAAAAACCTCTAGCCTGAAGGTACCTTGCATCTTGTCCAGAATTGATAGCACATGGTGTTGAATATCAAAAAATTGTACCATTTGCCAAAAAATAACTCTATTTTGCATCGTTGTTAATTAAGGAATGAAATACTAAAGTCAGAATTTTTGCTTTTTCGTCTAGTGTCGTGTACATTATTAGTGGTATCTAATAATGATAAAAAGTTTTGTCATTGCGTAAACTAACTCAATTCGCGAAAAAAGGTATAGCATTTGGATAACTCTGTAATGAATGATCTTAATTAGTGATTGAATAATAGGGGGTGAGAATTATCTTAATTGATGATTGGATTGTATGAAGGTGGTAAAAAAGGGTTAAACTGATCACCAGTTAAGGTAAGCCCGATGGGGGTGTTAACTCATAGGCAATTTATTATAAATTTGGAATATCATCGTTAGCATCAATCTATGGAAATGGTTAACGATGACAAGATGACCTTATGACTTGACCTAGCCTTAGTTCTTGGATGTGTTCTGTATAATACACAAGTGTCATTTGAACAGTGTTGTCAATATAAAATATACTGTAACATTGTAGTACACTAAAAAGTTGATACTAATACATCTATGGAAATGGTTACCGATGACAAGATGACCTTGTGACTTGACCTAGCTTTAATTATCGGATGTGTTCTGTATAATACAGAAGTATCTTTTGAACAGTGTTGTCAATATAAAATATGCTCTAACATTATAGTATGCTAAAAATATGATACTAATAGACATGTAGATGCCAAGAAAATAATTTTAATAAAGAAATTCAGAACAATCCTTAGAAATCCGTGGAAATCAAATAGTGAGATGATTATGAGTATGAACCATCAAGAATCGTAAGCATCAATGACCCTAGCCAACAAAGACCTCAAATTCCGAAGGTCCCCTATGCCAACCTCCAAGGGGCCTCCTACCCCCAACTTTTTGGGGCCCCCCCCCCCCCCCGTTTTTTATATTTTTTTTGTTTTTTTTTAGTTTTTTTTTATTAGCCTATTATTTGTTTTAACATGCTATTTTTTCAACTTTTTTTTACATCTCAGAGTGACAAAAAATACTTAAAACATAAAAACCACATTTAATATTTTTCAAATTCAAAATGAGAATGATATAGAAGCGTTAGTAAAGAAGAAGTTTTTAATAAAGAGATTTTTATTATGAAATTTTAGTGAAGAAGTTCAGAACAATCCATAGAAATCCTTAGAAATCAACTAGTGAGATGATTATAGGTTTGAAGCAACAAGGATCGCAATCGTCAATGACCCTAACCACCAAGGACCTCAACCTCTTTGGGACCCTATCCCCAACCTCCAAGGGGTCCCCTCCCTCCATCTTTTTGGACGCATAACCCCATTTTTTTAATACTTATTTTATTGAAGTTCTTTTTTTTACTTTTTTTTATATTATTTGTTTAAACAAGTTTTTTTTCAACTTTTTTCTATGTATCTTAAAATAATATGAAATATACTTGGGGCTGTAGCAAATATTATCTATGCTTGATCATCAACACGACGCGGCTTTCCCAGTGATACTCCATGCCCGGTTATCGACAATACCTACTTTATTGCATGTATTAAATCAGTAATTTTTCTACATTGGAAGGATTGCCATTTGCATAACATTTTTGTTTAAAAAGTGAAAATAAATGATTCTATGAAAGCGTGTGCACATGCTAAAGTCTTCGCTGTCCTGAATGCTGACAAGAAAAAGTATTGGAATTATGAATCAAGTACAAATGGTAGCACTATTGGATATGTATGAGTGCGTTTTCATGACAGTAAGAACTTAGAATTCTTTGGAGTACCCAAAAATTTTTATTTTACAAATGGTGGATATACAAGAGTATCATTACCACAGAGGATAGTGCCCAAAGCGAATGCCAACAAAAAAATAATAGTCGATGAAGAGGGATATCTTCTTGCTCATGGTTCTAGTAACACATTACCTACTGATACATCTTATTCCCCTTGTTCTTGTATTAGTATTCAAATTAATGCAAAGGGGAAAAGATAAGCCAACTACTGCGCTAATGTAATAAATCATATCATATCTCCGTGCAAGAACTGTTACCTGTGTAATCACAATGTGAGAATAGACAGTGAAATTGCTAGCAAAATAAAAAGGGCATTGACATACAATATTATTAATGAATATAAAGATAAATTGATGGAAAATGAAGCACAAGTGAACGTTATTACTATCATATAGTCAATGAACCCAATAGTACCAAAGATGAAATGCAGATTGAACCTGTAGGTGACACCCCAGTAAAAATTGTGTATTACTCAAAATGGATGAATGATTATTCTACTGGTTATGAACTAAGAGAAGAGAATAACTATAGTATCAAGAGAGAACATGATAAATTAATTGTCCAAAGTTGTTCAATGATGTTTATAATGCATAATAATGTATGAAATACATTTTTTATATTAATATTCTACATTTTATTATTTCATTGAAAATATATTATATACTACTTTATTACATGATCTTTATTTTTAGGGTATGCTAGAACGTCAAACGTTTAGAATATCTATTAAAAAAAGTCGGAGATGTAAGAAAAGGAATTTTAAGAGATAAAGATACTACTAGCAGGTTCATAGCGGATATGTTAGAAAATGAGATACTTTAACAGAACTTTTACGAAAGTCTGAAGAGAGATGAGCTGAATTTTTTCTAAGAAATCTCCACAGACAAGCAAACAGTCGTCCTGACAAACAGGCAGAGAGAATTTAAGTTTTTAGAAACAGGAACATCCACGTTTAAAGTACGTATGTTTCTATTAATAATATTTGATTTTTTAATAAAGTTGGGTTTTAGCCTTCAGAAATAAGAACACCCACCTTTAAAATACATCTGATTATAATAATAATATTTAATTTTTTAATAAAGGTGGGCTATAGTTTTTGGAAATAGAAACATCCGCGTTAAAAATATATATGATTTTATTAATAATATTTGATTTTTAATAAATTGAGGTTTTAGTTTCCTGAAATAAGAATATTAACGTTTTGAATACATCTGATTTTATAAATAATGTTTAATTATTTAATAAAGTTGGGTTTTAGTTTTCAGGAACAAGAACATCCACGTATAAAATACATCTGATTTTATTATTAATATTTGATTTAAAAAAAAAATAAAGTTTCGGTTCTGGTTTTCGAAAATAGGAACATCCACGTTAAAAATACATCTGATAAAAAAAAGTTGGGTTATAGTTTTAAGAAATAAGGAAATTCACATTTAAAACACATTGGATTTTATTAATTATGTTTGATTTTTCAAAGAAGTTGGGTTTTAGTTCTCAGAAATAAGAACATTCAAGTTTAAAATACATCTGATTCTATTAATGATATTTAATTTTTTAAATAAAGTTGCCTAGCGAATCTCAAGTTCACCCTGGTGTTTTCTGTCACTCTGGCTTTTCCTGGGAAGTCATACAAAACGTAATTCATTCAAGAAAGAGCCCTACAATTAGATTCTAATGAGAATAAAAGCCTATGCTCTGGATCTATAAAATCTAAGCTAGAAATTTCTATATCTAAGAACGTTGTTTGACCACTTTAAAGAAACAAAAGGGTTTTAGTTTTCAGAAATAAAAACATTCACGTTTAAAATACACCTGATTTTAATAATAATATTTGTAATTTTTAATAAAGATGGGTTTAAATTTTCGGAAATGAGAACATCCACGTCTAAAATACATCTGATTCTATTAATAATAATAGATTTTTTAAAAAAGTCGGGTTTCAGTTTTCGTAAATAAGAAAATCCATGTCTAAAATGCATCTGATTTTATTAATAATATTCGATTTTCTATTAAAGTTTGGCTATAGTTTTTAGAAATAAGAACATCCACGTTAAAAATACATCTTTTCCTATTAATAATATTTGATTTTTTAATAAAGTTGGGTTTTAGTTTTCATAAATAAGAACCTCCACGTTTAAAATACATCTGATTTTATTAACAATATTCGATTTTTAATAAAGTTGGATTTTAGTTTTCAGAAATAGGAACATCCATTTTTAAAATACATTTGATTTTTTTAATACAATTTGATTTTTTTATAATAATTTTGGGTTTTAGTTTTTAGAAATAAGAACATGCACGTTTAAAATACATCTGATTGTATAACAATATTCGATTTTTAAAAAAGTTGAGTTTTATTTTTCAGAAATAAGAACATCCGCGTTTAAAATACATCTGATTGTAATAATAATATTTGATTTTCTGTGATTTTATCAATAATATTTGATTTTTGAATATAGTTGCGTTATAGTTTTCACAAATAAGAACATCCACGTTTTAAGTACTCCTTATTTTCTTAATTATATTTGATATTTTAATAGAGTTGTGTTTTAACTTTCAGAAATAGGAACATCCAAGTTTAAAATACATTTGATTTTATTAATAAAATTTGATTAAAAAAATAAAGTTGAATTTTAGTTTTCCAAAATAAGAACATCCACTTTTAAAAAACATTTGATTTTATTAATATCATTTGATTTTTCAATGAAGTTGGGTTCTAGTTCTCGGAAGTCAGAGCATCCACATTTAAAATACATCTGATTTTATTAATAATATTTGATTTTTTAATAAAGTTGGGTTTTAGTTTTCATAAATAAGAAAATCCACATTTAAATACCTCTGATTTTATCCATAATATTTGATTTAATATTCTAAAAAAGTTGGGTTTTATCTTTAAGAAATAAAAAAATCCACGTTTAAAGTACATCTGATGTTATTAATTATATTTGATTTTCTAATAAAGTTGTTTTATTTTTTTATGGAAATAAAAACATCAACGTTTAAAATACATCTGATTATATTAATAATATTTGATTTTTGAATAAAGTAAGGTTTTAGTTTCCAGAAATATGAACATCTACGTTTAAAATACATCTGATTTTATTAATAATATTTGATTTTTAATAAAGTTGGGTTTTAGTTTTCAGTAATAGGAACATCCACATTTAAATACCTCTGATTTTATCAATAATATTTGATTTTTTTCAAATAGAGTTGGGTTTTAGTTTTCAGAAATAAAAACCTCCATATTTAAAGTACATCTGATTTTATTAATAATATGATTTTATTAATAACAGTTGATTTTTTAATAAAGTTGGGCCTTAGTTTGAAGAAATACTAATAAAGTCGGGTTTTAGTTTTCAGAAATAAGAACAGCCACATTTAAATACCTCTGATTTTATCAATAATATTTGATGTTTTAAAATAAAGTTGGGTTTTAGTTTTCAGAAATAAAAACATCCATGTTTAAAGTACATCTGATTTTATTAATAATATGATTTTATTAATAACAGTTGATTTCTTAATAAAGTTGGGTCTTCAAATATTATTAATAAAATCGGATGTATTTAAAACGTTTATGTTCTTATTTCTGTAAACTAAAACCTCACTTTATTATAAATGAAATATTATTCATAAAATCAGATATATTTCAAACGTGAATGTTCTTATTTCCGAAAACTATAACCCAACTTTATTAAAAAATTTAATATTATTAATAGAATCAGATGTATTTTAACGTGGATGTTCTTATTTCTAAAAACTAAAACCCAACTTTATTAGAAAATCAAATATTATTAATAAAATCAGATGTATTTTAGACATGGATGTTCTTATTTCTTAAAACTGAAACCCAACTTTATTTTTAAAATCAAATATTATTAGTAAAATCAGGTGTATTTTAAACGTGGATGTTTTTATTTCTGAAAACTAAAACCCAACTTGGTTTAAAAAAAATTAAGTAGTATTAATAGCAACAAATGCATTTGAGACTTGAATTTTGTTTCTGAGAAGTAAAGTTAAACTTCTTTGAAAAATCAAATATTATTAATAAAATCAGATGTGTTTTTAATGTGAATGTCCTTATTTCTTAAAACTATAACCCAACTTTTTTTTATCAGATGTATTTTTATTGTGGATGTTCCTCTTTCCAAAACCCAGAACCGAAACTTTATTAAAAAAAATCAAATATTAATAATAAAATCGGACGTATTTTAAACGTGGATGTTCTTATTTCTGAAAACTAAAACCCAACTATATTATAACATTAAATATTTTTAATAAAATCAGATGTATTTAAAATGTTTATGTTCTTATTCCTGAAAACCTAAAACCTAACGTCATTAAAAATCAAATTTTATTAATAAGATCGGATATATTTTTAACGCGGATGTTCCTATTTCCGAAAACTATAACCCAAATTTATTAAAAAATTAAATATTATTTATAAAATCACATGTATTTTAAACGTGGATGTTCTTATTTCTGAAGGCTAAAACCCAACTTTATTAAAACATCAAATATTATTAATAGAAACAGATGTATTTTAATCACGGATGTTCCTGTGTCTGAAAACTAAAATTCTCTTTGCCTGTGTGTCAGGACGGGTTTTTGCTTGTCCATGGAGAATTTTGAGAAAATATTCAGCTCATCTTTCTCAGACTTTGGTAAAAGATCTGTTAAAGTATTTTATTTTCTAACATATCCGCTTTGAGCCTGCTAGTAGTATCTTTATCTCTTAAAATTCCTTTTCTTACATCTCTGTCTTTTTCAATAGATATTCTGAACATTTGACGTTCTAACATTCGCTAAAAATAAAGATCATGTATCAAAGTAATGTATAATATATTTTTAATGAAATAATGACATGTAGAATATTAATATGAAAAATATGTTTCATACATTATTATAGATTATTAACATCATTAAACAACTTTGGACATTTTGAATCCATTCCATAAGTTAATTTATCATGTTCTCTCTTGATACTATAGTTATGTTCTTCTCTTACTTTATAACCAGTCAAATAATCATTCATCCATTTGAGTCATACACAATTTTTACTGGGGTGTCACCTACAGGTTCAATATGCATTTCATCTTTGGTACTATTGGGTTCATTGACTATATGATCAATAGTAGTAATAACGTTCACTTGTACTTCATTTTCCATCAATTCATCTTTATATTCATTGATATATTCTTTGCCAATGCCCTTTTTATTTTGCAAGCAATTTCACTGTCTATTCTCACATTGTGTTTACACAGGTAACAGTTCTGGCACGTAGACATGATAAGATTTATTACATTAGTGCAGTAGTTGGCTTTTCTTTTCTCGTTTGCATTCATTTAAATACTAATACCAGAACGAGGGTAATAAGATGTATCAGTAGGTAATGTGTTACTAGAACCATGAGCAAAAAGATACCCCTCTTCATCAACTATTATTTTTATGTTGGCATTTTCTTTGAGCACTATCATCTCTGGTAATGATACTCTTGCATATCCACCATTTATATAATGGAAATTTATGGGTACTCCCAAGAAATCTAAGCTCTCAGTGTCATAAAAACGCAGGCATACATTTTAAATAATGCTGCCACTTGTACTTGATTCATAGTCCAAATACTTCTCCTTGTCAGCATTCAAGACAACAATGACTTTATCATGTGTAAACACTTTCCTCGAGTCATTCTTTTTCCATTTTTAAACAAAAATATGATGCAGATGTCAATCCTTCCAATATAGAAAAATTACTGATTTAATACATGCAGTAAAGTAGGTATTGTCGATAACCGGGCATGGAGTGTCACTGGGAAAGCCGCGTCATGCTTATGAGCAAGCAGAGAGAATGATTGGTACAGCCCCAAGCATATTTCATGTTATTTTAAGATACATAAAAAAAAGTTGAAAAAAAAATGTTTAAAAAATAATATAAAAAAAATTAAAAAAAAACTTCAAAAAAAAGTATTAAAAGAAATGGGGGAGGGATCCAAAAAGTTGGAGGGATGGGGTCCCCTTGGAGGTTGGGGATAAGGGGCCTTTGAAGGTTGAGGTCCTTGGCGGTTAGGGTCATTGATGGTTGCGGTCCTTGATGCTTCAAACCTATAATCATCTCACTAGTTGATTTCTAAGGATTTCTATGGATTGTTCTGAATTTCTTTATTAAAATTCCTTTCTTGGCACTTACATCATTATTAGTATCAACTTTTTAGTGTACTATAATGCTAAAAGTTGAATAATTTCCGTCTAAAAAAATTCAGTAAAAAAAAGTGCTATTACAAACATTATTTTTCTAATAGTAAAATTCACGACTAAAATTTCTATATCATTCTCATTTTGAAATGTAAAAATATTAAATGTGGTTTTTATATGTTTTAAGTATGTTTTGTCACTCTAAGACATGTAAGAAAAAGTAAAAAAATAGCATGTTAAAAAAATAATAATAAAAAAAAAACTTAAAAAAAAACAAAAAAAAGAAAAAAAAGATGGGGGGAGGGGGACCCCAAAAAGATGGGGAAGTGGGCCCCTTGGAGGTTGGGGATAGGGGACCTTTGGAGCTTGAAGTCCTTGGTGGTTAGGGTCATTGGTGCTGACTATTCTTGATGGTTCATATTCATAATCACCCCACTACTTGATTTCTAAGGATTTCTAAGGATTGTTCTGAATTTCTTTATTAAATTCTTTTCTTGGCATCTACATCTCTATTAGTATCAACTTTTTAGTATACTATAGTGTTAGAGCATATTTTATATTTACAACACTTTTCAAATGGTACTTGTGTACTATACAGAACACATCTGAGAGTTAAAGCTATGTCAAGTCACAAGGTCATCTTGTCATCGTTAACCATTTCAATAGATTGATGAGTATCATATTTTTAGTGTACTACAAAGTTAGAGCATATTTTATATTGACAACACTGTTCAAATGGTACTTGTGTATTATACAGAACACATCCGAGAAGTAAGGCTAGGTCAAGTCGCAAGGTCATCTTGTCATCGTTAACTTTTTCCATAGATTGATGCAAACGATGCTATTCCAAATTTATAATAAATTGCCTATGAGTTAACAACCCCTTCGGGCTTATCTTAACTAGTAATCAGTTTAGCCCTTGTTTACCACCTTCATACAATCCAATCACCAATTAATATCATTCTCACCCCTATTATTCAATCACTAATTAAGATCATTCATTACAGAGTTATCCAAATGCTATGCTTTTTTTGCGAATTGAGTTTTGCAATGATACGACTTTTTAACATTATTAGAAACCGCTAATATTGCAAACGACACTGGACGAAAAAGCAACAATTCTGACTGTAGCATTCCAGTCCTTAATTACCAACGATGCAAAATAGAGTTATTTTTTGGCAAATGGTACAGCTTTTTTCATATCTAACACCATATGCTATCAATTCTGGACAAGATGCAAGGTACCCTCAGGCTAGAGGTTATTAGTGTTTGACAATTTTTGACTCAGAAACATGCTCGGCTTGGTTGTATCTTTAGTAAAAACATTATTTATACGAAAAAACATGATTATCTAACCCTACGACTGAAACGGCCATTTTTTTTTTTTTTTTTACAGAAGGCTCAATAAACCTTAGAATACGCAATTTGAGGATCTCAAGTTTTGGCTATTGAACCTAGGAAAAAGTTTCTGACAAGGTTTATAGTTGTGAAATATACACCTACCCATGGTAAGGCATGAGCCCAGGAAATTGCACACATATATATGTGTAATTCCTTATACATCTTTGACTGGTCCAGAAAATAGGTATTGGCTCAGAAACCTGTCTGCTAAGGCATATACCGGTCCTAGTAATAGATGAATGACCGTGGTAAGGCTTATTATGCAATCACCCGTGATATTGCACTGTATATGGTGTATATGGAGTATATCACCCCTGAAATATCCCCTAGAATTGCGTACATGCTTACTACTGACAAAATATACTTTAGAAACTTTATGGTTAGGAGAGAAGGGGGACAGGAGCCAAACTTCTGTGTAGAGTATTTTCTGATCGTTTTGAGTTGGACTTTAGTATTCATTTTAATTTTACTCGTTTTAGGACATAATGAAATATCCGTATAATAATATGTATTTATAACCCACTTACATCAAAATATAAATGGTGGAGCAAACGCTTTAGAAAACAAAAAATAAAAAATGTTTTACAAAAACGAAAATAAACAATAACATTAAATAATAACATCAATAAAACGAACAGATCTCACCGTGTTGAGGCCATAAACGCCGATACGCTGTTTCCAGAAGCTTTTCGTGAAAACCCGTCTTCTCCTAAATAACAATCGGAAGGTAGAACTTATTTACTATCTTTTGATTCCTATACCGAAAACAGGATAAAGAAGAAATGTACAGAAGCGGAAATAAGACGCTCAAATATCACCAATATTCTTTTTCCTAAAATTAGGCTAAAGTCCAAAAGGTAAACAACAGAATGATCTGAAAAAGTAGAATAAAGCTTACCGAGGGCAATGCGATTATATTTCCCTTGATTGGTTTCAATTTTAGAGTAACCAATCTAGATCTTATTTCTAGCATCCCGTGCCGCACGCTAAAGTAAAGTTTTAATAATTTTGGGTGGTACAATACCCAACCACCGAATTGAATCTACATGAGGGATGGAAAAATTTCTAGAACTTAGAGGTATAGGAGGGATTAGAAAATTGAAAAGAAGATACTCAAATTTATCAACATAAATCGAAAGATCGATTTTACTAAAAGAATAAGAAAATTTATAGAACCATCTGTGATAAACTGAATTTAGACCCGCTAATCAGAATAATATCATCAGCATTAGCAAGGTGTTAACCCAACAAAATAAATAGAAGAAACTCTCTCAAGAAAACTAAAAATAAAGAATTTAAAAATACTTGGAGATATTACTTCAGCCTGCCGTACACCCCGACGAACAGAAGCAATAAAAGAAGAAAGGGAACCGTTAGTTTTAATTCGAAGATAGGAAATTACTATACCAAAACTTAAGAAGAAAAATAAGTGAAGGATTAATGCCATGACTATAAAAGAGTAAAAAGCCTGACTATGTACAACACTATCAAGTGCCTTAGAAAGATCAAGAGCACAGATGTGAAGGTTATACTTTTTAGCTGAAGTATCTTTATGTTATTGATGTTAAAAGTAAAGATCACCATCTAGTAGTGTCTAAGGTTAGTTTAAAGCTGAAATTTCGGAAGAGTAATGACTTCCCGGGAAGTTGTGATGTTGGAAGACTCCGGGATGGGAATTTGAGAGAAACTTTCCAGGTACAGTTGAATACTAAATTGAAGATTTTAAAATCTGACAATGTAATAGATCAGGGGCGTCTTTTTGGGGTGGCAAGGGGGGGGGGGCAGTTGCCCCCAATATTCTGGAAAAATAAAACATTATACATCCCTTGCCCTTTGACTATCCAGATATGGACCCCTCTTGCCCCCCAATAAAAATGCTGGAGATTTGTCCCTGTAAAAGATGGATGAAATCATTTAAGGAAAGCAATTTGTGAAGTTGCTTATGGTGTCTTAGGGAAGTAAATATGTAACGCAGCTAGGAATATTAGTGAAAAAGTTTTATAATTAATAGAGAGGAGAAGGGGCTTGTACAAGAATTATCTGAGTGATAGATCATATGAAAACAACAGGAATCTAAAGAACGGGGAGAAAGCATTAAAATATGAACTAAGAAGGTGTGAATTGGAGGCTATGGATAAAATTGCTGAGGATCCGGAAGATGAAGCTAGACGGCACAATAGTAAAATTTTATACAGGCATGTTAATAAATTTGGAGGGGGTAGTTAGCTCAAAACTGTTTTAAGTAAAGATTAGACTAGGACTATGCTAAATTGTGAAGAAAAAGTCAAAGAGTCCTTGGCAGAACAATCTGAAAATGTGCTTAACTAGGCTACTGTAGCAGGAAAATATACACAGGAACATAAAGAAGTCTGTGCTATCTAGGATGCGAATGAAAATTTGTTTTGTGATATAGAATTAGCGACAGTACTAAAAGGATTAAAAAATAATAAGGCCTTTCTGATACTGTGGTAAATGAGTTTATTAAATATGGTGGCTCTGAGGTTAGAAATAAATTACTGAATATTATGAATAAAATTTTTGCAAAAGGGGAAGTACCTAGCGATTTTAGGAGAACCCAAATTAAACAATTGTATAAGAAAGGTCATAAGAGTAAGTGTGGTAATTATTGATGCATTAGCCTGGTCTCTGTAAGTAGCAAAATTCTTAGTAATATGATACTTTTTAGACTGAGAGATACTGTAGACAAAGTGTAAAGAGACGAACAGTGCGGTTTTAGAAAGGGTTGAGGGTGTGCCGACCAAATTTTCACTCTTAGGTTAATGATTGAGAAGTGCATGACTTATCGAACACCTTTGGTATTCAGTTTTATAGATTATGAGCAAGCGTTCGATTTTGTGGATAGATGAGCTTTGGTGAAGGTCTTATCCTTGTATGATATACCATACAAATATATTAAAGTGATTAATGCTATGTACGAGAATAACACTGCTGTAGTTAAGGTAGGAAATGAGGTTAGTAGCTGGTTTCGTATTAGATTTAGAGTTAAACAGGGTTGTGTTCTATCCTCCTTTATAAGGATCATTTTGACGGACTTCGTCAGAAAGGCAATGGGAGAACACGGAGTCAAATGGGGAGGAAAAACTTTCCTGGACTTAGATAATGCTGAATATTTAAGCATCCTAGATGAGAGTGTGCGCAAAATGAATGTACTTTTAGAGGTTTTTGCGAGTTCAGGGTGCTAGAATAGGTTGGAAAATTAATATTGGGAAGACTAAGTCGCTAAGGCTAGGAGTAAGTAAGATGAAAAGGTGATGGATGTTTGGTATCAAAAAGATTGATCAGGTGCACAGCTACACTTACCTTGGTGGTAATATTAATAAAGACGGTGGAGAAGTGAAAATGTTAAAAGTAGAAAAGCCAAGACACAGGGTGTTTTTTCACAGATGAAAAAGTCTGAAGAATAGAATGATAAGCCTGCAAAGCAAGATTAAAAGATTGGAAGCTACATTGATGAAAGTGGTCAAATATGATTCTGAAGCATTAGCGCTCCGAAGAGCGGATGAAGATTTGCTAGATGCTTGCCAGAGAAATTGCCTAAGGATTGTTCTAGGTAACAGGCTGACTGATCGTATTTCAAACAATAGGCTCTACGAAAAGTGCGGTTCAATCCCGCTTTCTATGACAAAGCTATAATGAGAGAAAGGTTGAGATGGCTTGGGTTAGTTCTGCGAATGAAGGATGACAGATTGCTGAAGATTGTCCTTTATGGCAAATCTTCAAGGGCTAAATGGAAAGCAGATTGTCCTCGGTTGGGGTGGGGGGATGTCGTAAAGAAAGACTTAAGGGAAATGGGTACTTCCTGGGAGGGTGTAAAGAGCTACTTAACATATAATATGTTTGATTTTCTTTACCTATATAAAGGGAATTTCCACTCTCCACCTCCTGGTGCACCCCTTGGAGCACCGAATGTGCAGCCACATCGGGTGAACCTTGAAACACGAGTTTGTACAGTTGTGCCACGCCGTGCCTTCTCGGGCCAAGTGGCATACTTCTGCCAGGCGTGGCATGCACCACATTGTGCGCATAATTTCTGAAATCTTTCAAGCCATGGATCCCTCCTCTGTTAGCATGCATAATCTGAGTCCATGGATATATTGAAAATGGTCTTCTTAAATCAACGTCATTTGAATCTTTGTTCGGCTTTTTAGGTGGTGGTGCGGATGGGGGAGCATATGAGTTTTTTTTTGCAATAACTTTTTTAAATATTCTTTTCAATACAAATTTAATACCATACTTTTTAACCCCTTCTGTATTCTGGTATGTATCGAGAATTGTCATTCTACATTGAAAACATCGGATTTTCTATCATGTCTCTTGGATGTGAGACGGGGAAACATGTGTGTGTGTGTTTTGCCAAAGAAACTGACCTTGCATTATTACCTAAGGGAGAATCTTCATTTCCAACCCTATCATGAAGCTTCCACTGAAAGATAGTAACAAAAGCAATAATCCATGGTATCGACAGAAGAATAAAAGAGTTCCTTTTCCTCATAACGGAGCTTGCACACTGTTCAAATTCATCTTAGACTCACTTTATATTCTTGCAACGTGGCAGGAAAAAAAATTTGTTGAGTTTCATAAAATTTCAATGCATAATTGGCTTTTTAAACAAAATACAATTCTTTTCTTTTTCACCGATATTGTTGACTGATATTTATCCGTTCATTCAATCAAAAAGTGTTTGGTAAATAAGTATAAGAAAGAAGTGACTCTTGCTGATAATTAAATAAAAAAAAACAAGTTTTTTTAACTGAAAGTAAGGAACGGCGTTAAAACTTAAAACGTACAGAAATTATTCCGTATATGAAAGGGTGCTGTCCCCTCCTCAACGCCTCGCTCTTTACGCTAAAGTTTTTTTATTGTTTAAAAAAATAGAGTTGTGAGAAAGTCAAACTTTAGCGTAAAGAGTGAGGCGTTGAGGAGGGGACAGCCCCCTTCATATATGAAATAATTTCTGTTCGTTTTAAGTTTTAACGTCGTTCCTTACTTTCAGTTAAAAAAAATTGTTTTTTTTATTTAATTTTTGAACGTTTTTGAATTAATGCAGGTTTTGATTTTGGCTCACCGTACATGAATAATTAAAACAAGATTTGCATATTATATTTGGTTAAATGGCTTTCTCGAAACTTGTTTAATTTTATTTACGAACGTTTTTATTAGTAATAAATATACGTAACTTAGAATTAACTTACGTAACGAACTTCTTATTCCGTATATGAAGGGGGCTGTCCCCTCCTCAACGCCTCGCTCTTTACGCTAAAGTTTTTTTATTGTTTAAAAAAATAGAGTTGTGAGAAAGTCAAACTTTAGCGTAAAGAGCGAGGCGTTGAGGAGGGGACAGCCCCCTTCATATACGGAATAATTTCTGTTCGTTTTAAGTTTTAACGTCGTTCCTTACTTTCAGTTAAAAAAACTTGTTTTTTTTATTTAATTGTTGAACGTTTTTGAATTAATGCAGGTTTTGATTTTGGCTCACCGTACATGAATAATTAAAACAAGATTTGCATATTATATTTGGTTAAATGGCTTTCTCGAAACTTGTTTAATTTTATTTACGAACGTTTTTATTAGTAATAAATATACGTAACTTAGAATTAACTTACGTAACGAACTTCTATATTCATAAATTTTTAACACGTATATTAGGGGGTTCGCCCCCTAGTCAATACCCTGCTCTTTAAACTATAGTTCGAATTTTTTTTTCCAGTTCTTTAAAAATGACCTCTTAATCACAATCAGTTGATCAGTTGAAAAACTTGTTTTTTTTATTTAATTCCTGATCTTTTTCTTTAATAATGCTGGGAAATCCGGCCCCCCCGTCATAGCAATGCCCCTTCCCCCATGAACACTTCCTTCATGGAAAGATCCTTCCATATAGCCCCCGACCCTCTCCTTCCCCCACCTACCAGAAAAAATCTCCTCTGAAAAAGTCTGTATACTTCACAATAACCATTACTATATGTTAACATTGAGTAAAGTTGATAACTTTCAGCCCTCCCCCTGGGGCCTTTGGGGAATCAAGTCATCCTAAAAGACATTTTTATCATATTTTTGACCATGCTGAACAAAATGGCTATCTCAAAATTTTGATCGGGTGACTTTGGGAAAAAAATGAGCGTGGGAGGGGGCCTATTTGCCCTCCATTTTTTTTGGTCACTTAAAAAGGGCACCAGAACTTTTAATTTCCATTCCAATGAGCCCTCCCACGATATTATCGGACCACTGGGTCTATACGATCACCCCTGGTTCAAACAAAACAAAAAAAAAAAACACAAAAAAACAAATAAACACGCATCCGTCATCTTTCTTCTGGCAAAAAATGTAAAATTCCACATTTTTGTAGATAGGAGCTTGACACCTCTACAGAAGGGTTCTCTAATACGCTGAATATGATGGTGCGATTTTCATTAAGGTTCTATAAATTTTAGGGGGTCTTTCCCCCTTTTTTCGAAAATCAGCCAAATTTTCTCAGGCACGTAACTTTTGATGGGTGAGATTAAACTTAATGAAACTTATATATTTGAAATCAGAATTAAAATCTGATTCTTTTGATGTATCTATTAGTATCAAAGTCCCGTTTTTTAAAGTTTCGGTTACCATTGAGCCGGGTCGCTCCTTACTTACAGTTCGTTACCACGAACTGTTTGAAATAGCAGACAATCCTAGCATATGGATTTGGTAACAATAATTACTTCAAAAGAATTTATTTTTTACGGTGACTTTAAATATGTAAAATTAGTCAGTTTTATAGTTACCCATCAAAATTACGGGCATGAGAAAATTTGCTTGAGTTTTAAGGAATGGAGGAAACACTCCTGAAAAGGCAAGTCATCTTCACGAAAATTAAGCCATCCTCTGCGGCGTATCAGAGAACCCTATTGCAGAAGATTCAAAATCATATCTACAAAAATTCGATATTTTGTTCTTTTTTTCCTGAAAATTATTATCGTGGATATGCGTTTATTTGTTTGTCTGTTTTTTCCCAATTTGGTCGTATCGTAAAAATGGTCCTAGAACATAAAAAAAAATACTCAATAGAACGGAAAAAAAAGTTTTAGTGCCCCTTTCAATTAACTGAAAAGATTGTGCAACAGTAAAGTGGTGTTTTCTGCTATTTTGTGACGCAAAACCATATTTTTGGCCAAAATAGGGCCAAAAAACTATCGATTGAAAATCCTGATAGCCAAATGATTTAAAGTTATCGAAAAAACTATATATGGAACTTCCCAGTTTCAGAGGTAGTAATGCCACGTGGTGGCGCATTTGTTACTAAAGATGCACGTTCGTACAAAGTAAACGGTTAACATTAACATAAATATTTCAATTAAAGCTTCATTTGACTAGGCTGATTTATTTGAGGTTTGATGAAATTTTGTGGGCTATCAGCTATTGTGGACGATGGCCTATAGATCTTTGTGTGAGCAGAAAGTGTGCCTAAAGTCTTAAAAAGTCCCTTTTATTCCAAAATTTCCTACCTTTCTGTGAGCCATCAGATGAATATGGAAATACAAAACGAACAGAAATAACAATAAATAACCAAGTCAAACTCAAAACGCGCAGTAAATACCCCAAAAAGGGGTTGGGATAACGCCCACCGTGCCTTAAAAAAATCAGAGCACAATTTGCACATTACTGAACATATTTTCTTTCAGAGCCATGCGTTTTTATTTCTTATAACATCAAAAAAAAAAGAAGAAAGAATATAAATCGTCATAACCAAGATTAGTGAATAGAACAATGAATGTGGATTTCCAGTTTAATATTTACTGTAATTCATTCATGAAAGTACTAATAAGTTAAGATTTTTTTTAACTTTAAAAGAGAAAAAGTTTAAAGTGTATTTTGTTTTGAGTAAATTGCAAATTACGGTCTGGTCTTTAGAAGACCAGAGAAGGGGGTGTTAGCCGTACTACTCTTTGTGTTAGTTTCTGCTCGTTTTGAAATTGACTTGTTTTTTTACTGCAATTTTTGTTCGTTTTGAGTTTCATTTATATGTTGACAGAGATTCTCTGTTACTTTTACTCTTGAAAAATTACCGTACTTTATTTCTGCTTATCTTTGGTTTAATGTGGCTCTTTACTTTTCTTTGAAAAGCTTTTTTGTGGATTTTAATTAATTGTGGATTTTTTAATTAATTTATATTCGTTTATAATTGACGTAGTATTTTCATTGGTTAGGAAAAGAACATGTTAGAATACTTTCAATTTTTCTCTAAAAGATTCTAGATTTTGGCGTACTATTTATACGTGGGAAAAAATTTTGCATTAATGTTTAATAACAGTTTTACTATAATGCATTGAATTAATGGATACGAAGGAAAATATTCAAATAAATGGCTTGAAAATCTGCATAATCTAATGCCCTGAATTTTTCCCAGGATATTGCAGAGACATGCTTTTGCCAATCTAGTAGTAGTAGTCAAAGCCATTCAAAGAGAGGGGCAACCGGGGCCACTACCTCGTATGCCGTGTCCTGGGGGGGCCGTTGTTGGGGTTGCCCAGTTAAATCAAATTTTTCACTTTGATTCAGCTTTTTAATTTCATTTGAGTTGGGAGGAGGACGCTGTAATTAATTTTTCCCCCGGCACCACCGTCCCAAGAAACACCTCTAGTAGTAGTAGGAGCAGCGTGCACATATTATATTTTCGTCAATTGATCATACCTCCCGTCATTCCCTGAAATTCCGGATTTCATACCATCAGCCATTCCTGAGATACACCGTTTTGGCAATTTTCACGTACATAGTTTGTCTTGATTCAGTTCAACAGCCCTCTGAACATTCCCTGAAGGGTCTACCTTAATACCCTTAGCCTTTATGAAGACCACGGGTCAAACATGCCTCTCCCCTTTCCCAATAATAAATAAAATATGTAAACAATGTGCGAGCTGTATAACTTCGAGCCTTTGCCCCAAAGGATGGGGGTGGTGGTCACCTGCTGAGGCATATTCATTGAGCCTTTCAACTATGCTGAACAAAATAGCTATCCCAAAAGTTTTGGAATTAAATGAAAATAAATGGGTGGAGTTGCTTGCCCTCGAATCACTTTTAACTCTTAGAAAATACACTAGAACTTCTAATTTCCGATTTAATGAGCCCCCTCCGAAGTTCCTACGACAGCTCCTTTCACACGAAATGCCTTGGTGAAAAGAAAATCGAAGAAAAATATAAATAGCACATAGTGCCCACTTGACACGCAAAGGCAGTTATAGACAATAGCAGTAGTGACCGCCCTATGGATTCCACAACACACAGAGCCATGGATTCCGCAACACCCATATCCCCGGATTCCAAAACAAACATAGCCATTCCAAACAAGTTCCTACGACAGCTCCTTTCATACGAAATGCCTTGGTGAAAATAAAATCGAAGAAACATATAAATAGCACATAGTGCCCACTTGACACGCAAAGGCAGTTATAGGCAATAGCAGTAGTGACCGCCCTATGGATTCCACAACACACAGAGCCATGGATTCCGCAACACCCATATCCCCGGATTCCAAAACAAACATACCTATGGACTCCAAAGCACCCTTATCCCTGGATAATACAACATCCCTATACCGTTATTCCACGATAGACAGTAGTTGTTCGTTGCGTCAGTAGTGGGGGTATAATGATTTTAAACACATCCCTTTTTCCACGACACCCCTGTTTCCATGGGAGTCAGCAGGTGTTTAGTTCGCAAGATTTTCCTAGGATTTCCATGACGTGCCCTGTTTTCGTGACACAGCTGGCAAGATTCCCACGACATGCCCTGTTTTAGCGCATGCCACGTTTCCGTGACACCCGGGATTCCCTTGACCAAGCGTAATATGGATGATGTAATCTTGTTTCAAAATTAAAAAACACCTCCATTTTCCATTTAAAAACCTATGATTTCCCCTTAAAACCTCATTTCCATTTAAAAACCAATGATTTCCCCTAAAACCGTCTTTCCCCCCTAATAACCTTTTGTAAACCTAATTTTTTTACTTTTATAGCTTTAATAAATAAATCATATTAACATTTTGATTACTAAATATCAGTATATGTACATTAAACTGATAAAGCACATTCATTTATATTTTTTCCATAAAGTACAAATTATATTCTGGCCTTGGGAAAGCATTAGGGTTTTGAGCCCAACTAATGTTAATTTCTGCTCGTTTTGAGTTTAACTTGGTTCTTTATTGTAATTTCTGTTCGTTTTGGGGTTTCATTTATTTATCGATGCTGATTTGTGAGAGTTTCAGGCTTGGTAAATTATTTAATTTTATTTTTGCTCATTTTTTGTTTAATGGAGTTTTTAACTTTTCTTTGAAAAACTTATTTTGTGGAAAAGGTTTTTTTTTATTAATTTCTGTTCGTTTTATATTGACATAGTCTTTTCAGGGAAAAAGAAGTTAATACTTTAAATCTTTTCGTTTTTTAAGACTGTATAGTTTGGTCTGCTATTTGTATGCTCGAGAAAAATTTTCAGCAATTTTTAACATCAAACACCCTTTAAAAAATCTGAACAAAAATAGTAGTGTTTAATTTAGTTTCCTACCTCCTCTAGTTGAAATGAAATGGAAAACTTGATACCACTCGTACAAAAATTTGTTTACTTTCTTTGATAGCTTGGATACACTTACGCTATTTTGATTTGGTTAAATTTTAAGAGCAGAAGTAGTCCCGAAAGTTTGAACAAAATACCCTAAGACGTTCTTGGGATATTGATGAGATGCCTTATTGGGAATTAGAATTAACACAGTGCACTTTGATTTAATCTTAAGGCAACATTTGGTTTTTAAGCATTATGGGCAAAGGTGAAGGTGGGCGTGGGAGGGATATTAATTGCCCTCCAATCACTTTCGACTATTAAAAAGGGCATCAGCCCTCTTTATTTTTAATTGAATGAGCCCTTTTTGAAGTTCCTACGACAACTCCTTCGATACGAAGTGCCCTGGTCTAAAAAACAACAGAAAAAATACATTATACCTACATCAATCTTTACTATAAAAATTTCCAGCCTTCAAATCACTTTCGACAATTAAAAACGGTATTAGGCCTTTCGATTTCCAATCGAATGAGTCCTTTTTGAGTTTCTACGATTACGGTTTCTATAAACACCTTATTTGCCCCCAGGGCATAAATTACAACCCTTACCCTAAGGCATGTGAGGGTGGTTGTCATCCTCTAAGACCTAATTTCCAGAACTTTCAACTACGTTAAACAAATTGGCTATCTCTAAAATTTTGATTGGATGTGTTTGGGGGAATGGTGGGCATGAGAGGGGCGTTAGTCGCTCCCCAATCACTTTCAACTGTTAAAAAGGCACTAGCCCTTTCAATATCCAATGAAATGACCCCTTTTGGAGTTTTTACGACAACGCTTTCAATAAAAACCTTATATACCCCTGGGGCATAACTAAAAACCCTTGCCCTGAGGGCTGGAGGGGGGTTGGGTTGTCATCCTCAAAGACCTAATTTCCAGAACTTTCTACTACGTTGTACAAAATGGCTAACTGAAAATTTCTATTGGATGTGTTTGGGGGAACGGTGGGTGGGGGAGGGGTTAGTTGCCCTCCAATCACTTTCGACTATTAAAAAGGGCAGTTTTTACTGAACCCCTTTTGGCAATTTTCTTATCAGTCCCTTTTGAAGTTTTTACGACAACTCTATCTATAAAAACCTTATATGCCCCCAGGGCATAACTTACAACCTTTGCCCTGGGGGCTCTGGGGGGTTTGTCATCCTTAAATACATAATTTCCAGAACTTTTAACTACGTTGAACAAAATGACTATCTATAAACTTTGATTGAATGTGTTTTGGTAAATGGTTGACGTGAGAGGGGGGTTAATTACTCTCCACACACTTTTGATTATTAAAAAGGGCAATTTCAATTTTCAATCAAATGAGTCCCTTTTGAAATTTCTAAGACAACTTTCTATATAAACCTTAAATGCCCCCGGGGCATAAAATACAACCCTTGCGCTGAGGGTTCTGAGGGGGTTATCATCCTAAAAGACCTAATTTCCAGAACTTTCCACTGTGTTGAACAAAATGGATATCTTTAATTGTTAATTGGATGTGTTTGGGGAAATAGTGGACGTGAGAAGGGGGTTAGTTGCCCTTCAATCACTTTCGACTATTAAAAAGTGTACTAGTCCTTTGAATTTCCAAATGAATTAGCCCTTTTTTAAGTTTCTACAACATCGCTTTCTTTAAAAACCTTATATGCCCCCAGGGCATAATTTACAACCCTTGCCCTGAGGATTGTGGGGGGGGGAGGGGTTGTCGTTCCTGAAAAAATAATTTCCAGAACTTTCATCTACGTTGAACAAAATGGCTATCTCTAAATTTTGATTGGATGTGTTCGGGGAAAGGGTGGGCATGAGAGGGGGCCTAGTTGCCTTCCAATCACTATAGACTATTAAAAAGGGCACTAGTTCTTTAAATTTCGAATCAAATGAACCCTTTTTGAAGTCTCTATGAAAATGCTTTCTATAAAAATCTGATATGCCCCAAGGGCATAACTTACAACCCTCGCCGTGAGGGGTTAGGCGGGTTTGTCATTCTCAAAATTATAATTTTCAGAACTTTCAACTGCGTTAAACAAAATGAATATCTCAAAATTTTAATTGAATGTGTTTGGGGAAATGGTGGGCGTGAGAGTGGGGTTATTTGCTCTCCATTCACTTTCGAGTATTAAAAAGCGCACTAGCCCTTTCAATTTCCAATCAAATGGGCCCTTTTTGAAGTTTCTACGACAACACTCTCTATAAAAACCTTATATGCCTCTAGGGTATAACTTAAAACCCTTGCCCTGAGGGCTCTGAGGGGGTTGTCGTCCTAATAGACCTAATTTCCAAAACTTTCAACTACGTTAAACAAAATGAATATCTCAAAATTTTGATTGGATGGGTTTGTGGAAATGGTGGGCGTGAGAGGGGGGGTTAGAGTAGAGGACTAAGTACCATTTTGCGTACGGCCATAGGAATCTCCATGCTATTTGCGTACGGCCATAGGAAAAACATTTCCAGAGCATGTACTTATGGATTTGCTTGCCTTATGTTCCTTGGCGTCTTTCCAGAGTATGTACTTATGGATTTGGGTGGATTATGTTCCTTCCTATGCTATTCTGAGGGTTTATGTTCCTTCCTATGCTATTCTGAGAGTTTATGTTCCCTCCCATGCTATTTTAAGGGCTTTTGTTCCCTCCCATGCTATTTTAAGGGTTTATGTTCCCTTCCATGCTATTCTATAGCGCTATGTTCCTTCCATTGTTATTCAATGGGACCTCTACACGTGATCAAACACGTTATGAAACTACGTGCTATTTGCTTATGCCCCGTTGGTACCATTCCAAACGAGCGGGGATTCCCCACCTGTTCGTAAACATTGCAAAGAAGATAGCAGTATGAACGGGGATTCCCCACACAAGTTTGTTTCAACTCTAAGTTTTTCAACCAGAATGTTTTCAAAAGGGGTCAGAAATTTATGGATTGGAGTGTAACTCGAGAGTAGTTTGTTATTAAAAAATTGAATGCTACAATCAGAATTGTTTGATTGACGTTTGCAAAAAGGGGTAAGGGATTTGTGAATTGGATTGTATGAAGGTGGAAAAAAAGGGTTAAACTAATTATCAGTTATGGTAACCCCTCGGGGTTGTTAACTCAGGCAATTTGTTATAAATTTGAGGCAAGATCAATCTATGAAAATGGTTAATGATGATAGAATGACATTGTGACTTGACCTAGCTTTACTTCTTCGATGTCTTCTGTATAATACACAAGTTGTGTTTGAACAGTGTTGTCAGTTTAAAATATGGTCTAACGTTATAGTTTACTAAAAAGTTGATACTAAGAGAGATGTAGATGGCAAGAAAAGAATTTTAATAAAGAAATTCAGAACAATCCATAGAAATTCTTACAAATCAAGTAGTAAGGTGTATGTGAGGACGAACCATCAAGGATCATAAGCACCAATGACCCTAACCACCAGGGACTTCAATCCTCCATAGGTCCCCTATCCCCAAATTCAAAGGGAGCCCCTCCCCTCCAACTTTTTGCCCTCCCCTCTCCATTTTTTTTTATTTTTTCTTACATATATTTTTTTCAACTTTTTTTTTACATGTCTTCGAATGAGATGAAACATGCTTAAATTCAGTGATGTTTTATCGTGGTTTACCTTGTCACAGTTACATTCTCTTGATTTTTCAAACTTCGTTTTGGATTTCTTTCATTGAAATGCAAGAGTTGGAATATTTCAGTAGTGTTTTGTCGTGGTTTACCTTGGCACAGTTACATTCTCATGATTTTTAAAATCTCATTCTGGATTTCTTTCATTGAAATACAAGAGTTGGAATATTTCAGTAGTGTTTTATTGTGGTTTACCTTGTCACACTTACATTATCTTGATTTTTCAAAGTTCATTTTTAATTTCTTTCGATGAAATGCAAGAGTTGGAATATTTCAGTAGTGTCTTTTTTTTCTTTACCTTGTCACAGTTACATTGTCTTGATTTTTCAAAGTTCATTTTGGATTTCTTTCGTTGAAATGCAAGAGTTGGAATATTTCTGTAGTATTTTGTCGTGGTTTACCTTGTCACAGTTACATTCTCTTAATTTTTCAAAGTTCATTTTGGATTTCTTTCGTTGAAATGCAAGAGTTGGAATATTTCAGTAGTGGCTTATTGTGCTTTACCATATCAAAGTTACATTCTCTTGATTTTTCAAAGTTCCTTTTGAATTTCTTTCGTGAAATGCAAGAGTTGGAATATTTCAGTAGTGTTTTGTCGTGGTTTACCTTGTCACAGTTACATTCTCTTAATTTTTCAAAGTTCATTTTGGATTTCTTTCCTTGAAATGCAAGAGTTGGAATATTGCAGTAGTGGCTTATTATGCTTTACCTTGTCACAGTTACATTCTCCTAATTTTTCAAAGTTCATTTTGAATTTCTTTTGTTGAAATGCAAGAGTTAGAATATTTCAGTAGTGTCTTGTTGTGCTTTACCTTGTCACAGTTACATTCTCTTGATTTTTCAAAGTTCATTTTGAATTTCTTTTGTGAAATGCAAGAGTTGGAATATTTCAGTAGTGTTTTGTCGTGGTTTACCATTTCACAGTTACATTCTCTTGATTTTTCAAAGTTTATTTTGACTTTCTTTCGTGAAATGCAAGAGTTGGAATATTTCAGTAGTGTTTTGTCGTGGTTTACCTTGTCACAGTTACATTCTCTTGATTTTTCAAAGTTCATTTTGGATTTCTTTCCTTGAAATGCAGGAGTTGGAATATTGCAGTAGTGTTTTATCGTGGTTTACCGTGTCACAATTACATTCTCTTGATTTTTCAAAGTTCATTTTTGGATTTATTTTGTTGAAATGCAAGAGTTGGAATATTTCAGTAGTGTTTTGTCGTGGTTTACATTGTCAAAGTTACATTCTCTTGATTTTTTAAAGTTCATTTTGAATTTATTTAATTGAAATGCAAGAGTTGAAATATTGCGGTAGTGTTTTGTCGTGGTTTACCATGTCACAGTTACATTCTCTTGATTTTTCAAAGTTCATTTTGGATTTCTTTCGTTGAAATGCAAGAGTTGGAATATTTCAATAGTGTTTATTCAAGGTTTACCATGTCACAGTTACATTTTCTTGATTTTTCAAAGTTCATTTTGAATTTCTTTCGTTGAAATGCAAGAGTTGGAATATTTCAATAGTGTTTTGTTGTGGTTTACCTTGTCACAGTTACATTCTCTTAATTTTTCAAAATTCATTTAGAATTTCTTTCATTGAAATGCAAGAGTTGGATTATTTCAATAGTGTTTTGTCGTGATTTACCTTGTCACAGTTACATTCTCATGATTTTTCAAAGTTCATTTTGAATTTCTTTCATTGAAATGAAAGAGTTGGATTATTTCAGTAGTGTTTTGTCGTGATTTACCTTGTCACAGTTACATTCTCATGATTTTTCAAAGTTCATTTTGAATTTCTTTCATTGAAATGAAAGAGTTGGATTATTTCAGTAGTGTTTTGTTGTGGTTTACTTTGTCACACTTACATTCTCTTGATTTTTCAAAGTTCATTTTGTATTAATTTCTTTGGAATGCAAGAGTTGGAATATTTCAGTAATGTTTTGTTGTGCTTTACCTTGTCACAGTTATATTCTCTTGATTTTTCAAAGTTAATTTTGAATTTGTTTCGTTGAAATGCAAGAGTTGGAATATTTCACTAGTGTCTTATCGTGGTTTACCCTGTCACAGTTACATTCTCTTAATTTTTCAAAGTTCATTTTGAATTTGTTTCGTTGAAATGCAAGAGTTGGAATATTTCAGTAGTGTTTTGTTGTGCTTTACCTTGTCAAAGTTACATTCTCTGGATTTTTCAAAGTTCATTTTGAATTTCTTTCATTGAAATGCAAGAGTTGGAATATTTCAGTAGTGTTTTGTCGTGGTTTACCATGTCACAGTTACATTCTCTTGATTTTTCAAAGTTCATTTTGGATTTTTGTCGTTGAAATGCGAGAGTTGGAATATTTCAGTAGTGTTTTGTCGTGGTTTACCTTGTCATAATTACATTATCTTTATTTTTCAAAGTTCATTTTGAATTTCTTTCGTGAAATGCAAGAGTTGGAATATTTCAGTAGTTATTTGTCGTGGTTTATCTTGTCACAGTGACATTCTCTTGATTTTTCAAAGTTCATCTTGAATTTCTTTCGTTGAAATGC
This sequence comes from Artemia sp. Qi Xiang Cuo, assembly GCF_049724085.1. Lineage (NCBI taxonomy): Eukaryota > Metazoa > Arthropoda > Branchiopoda > Anostraca > Artemiidae > Artemia > Artemia sp. Qi Xiang Cuo. Next base: position 22,241,792 of record NC_142801.1, read on the forward strand.
AAGAATTGGAATATCTCAATAGTGTTTTGTCGTGGTTTACCGTGTCACAGTTACACTCTCTTGATTTTTCAAAGTTCTTTGTGGATTTCTTTCGTTGAAATGTGTTTTGTTGTGCTTTACCTTGTCACAGTTACATTCTCTTGATTTTTCAAAGTTCATTTTAGATTTCTTTCGTTTAAATGCAAGAGTTGGAATATTTCAGTAGTGTTTTGTTGTGCTTAACCTTGTCACAGTTACATTCTCTTGATTTTTCAAAGTTCATTTTGGATTCCTTTCGTGAAATGCAAGAGTTGGAATATTTCAGGAGTGTTTTGTAGTGGTTTGCCATGTCACAGTTAAATTCTCTTGATTTTTCAAAGTTTATTTTGTATTTCTTCGTAGAAATGCAAGAATTGGAATATATCAGTAGTGTTTTGTAGGTATTTTCCTTATCAAAGTTATGTTTCCTATATTTGTCAAAGTTCAATTTGGTTTTCTTTCATTCAAATTCAAGTGTTGGAATATTTAAGTATTGTTTTGTCATGGTTTACCTTGTCACAGTTAAGGCAAAGCAATTTCTTCATAAATTCCACTATTTAATGACCTCCTTCGGCGCGCCGAAGGTCATTCAATAATGGAATTTATGAAGAAATTGCTCTGTCTTAATTGTGACAACGTAAACAACGACAAAACACTACTGAAATATTCCAACTCTTGCATTTCAAGGAAATAAATCCAAAATGAATTTTGAAAAATCAAGAGAATGTAACTGTGACAAGGTAAACCATGACAAAACACTACTGAAATATTCCAACTCATGAATTTCAATGAAAGAAATCCAAAATGAACTTTGAAAAATAAAGAGAATGTAAGTTAGATAAGGTAAACCACGACATAACACTACTGAAATATTTCAACGCTTGGATTTCATGAAGAAATTCAAAATGAAACTTTGAAAAAGCAAGAGAAATTAACTCTGCCATGGTAATCCACAACAAAACACTACTGAAATATTCCATCTCTTGAATTTCACGACAGGAATCCAAAACAAACTTTGTAAAATCTAAAGAGTGTAGCTTTTACAAGATAAAGCACAACAAAAAACTACTGAAATATTCCAACTCTTGCATTTCAATGAAAGAAATCCAAATTGAACTTTGAAAAATCAAGAGAATGTAACTGTGACAAGGTAAAGCACAACAAAACACATTTCAACGAAAGAAATTCATAAAGAACTTTGAAAAATCAAGAGAGTGTAACTGTGACACGGTAAACCACGACAAAACACTATTGAAATATTCCAACTCTTGCATTTCAACGAAAGAAATTCAATATGAACTTTGAAAAATCAAGAGAATGTCACTGTGACAAGGTAAACCACGACAAAACACTACTGAAATATTCCAACTCTTGCATTTCACGAAAGAAATTCAAAATGAACTTTGAAAAATAAAGAGAATGTAACTATGACAAGGTAAACTACGACAAAACACTACTGAAATATTCCAACTCTTGCATTTCAACGACAGAAATCCAAAATGAACTTTGAAAAATCAAGAGAATGTAACTATTACATTTTAAACCACGACAAGGCACTACTGAAATATTCCAACTCTTGCATTTCAACGAAAGAAATCCAAAATGAACTTAGAAAAATTAAGAGAATTTAAGTTTGACAGGGTAATCCACAACAAGACACTCCTGAAATATTCCAACTCTTGCATTTCACGAAAGAAATTCAAAATGAACTTTGAAAAATCAAGAGAATGTAACTGTGACAAGGTAAACCACGACCAAACACTACTGAAATATTCCAACTCTTGCATTTCACGGAAGAAATTCAAAATGAACTTTTAAAAATCAAGAGAATGTAACTGTGACAAGGTAAAGCACAACAAGACACTACTGAAATATTCCAACTCTTGCGTTTCAACGAAAGAAATCCAAAACGAGCTTTGAAAAATCAAGAGAATGTAACTGTGACAAGGTAAAGCAAAACAACACGCTACTAAAATATTCCAACTCTTGTATTTCACGAAAAAAATCAAAAGGTAACATTTAAAAATTAAGAGAGAGTTACTGTGACAAGTTAGACCGTAACGCTACGCTACTTAAATATTTCAGCTCTTACAATTGAATGAAACAAATCCAAAGAAAGCTTTGAAAAATCAAAAAAATGTAACTCCAAGTAGGTGAAGCATGACCAAACACTACTGAAATATTCCACCTCTTGCATTTCAATGAAAGAAATCCAAAACGAACTTTGAAAAATCAAGAGAATGTAACTGTGACAAGGTAAACCACGATAAAACACTACTGAATTTAAGCATGTTTTATCTCATTCGAAGACATGTAAAAAAAAGTTGAAAAAATATATGTAAAAAAAAAATGGGGAGGGGGGGGCAAAAAGTTGGAGGGGAGGGGCTCCCTTGGAGTTTGGGGATAGGGGACCTATGGAGGGTTGAAGTCCCCGGTGGTTAGGGTCATTGGTGCTTATAATACTTGATGGTTCGTACTCACATACACCTTACTACTTGATCTGTAAGGATTTCTATGGATTGTTCTGAATTTCTTTATTAAAATTCTTTTCCTGCCATCTACATCTCTCTTAGTATCAACTTTTTAGTATACTATAACGTTAGACCATATTTTAAACTGACAACACTGTGCAAACACAACTTGTGTATTATACAGAAGACATCGAAGAAGTAAAGCTAGGTCAAGTCACAATGTCATTCTATCATCATTAACAATTTTCATAGATTGATCTTGTCTCAAATTTATAACAAATTGCCTGAGATAACAACCCCGAGGGGTTACCTTAACTGATAATTAGTTTTACCCTTTTTTTCCCACCTTCATACAATCCAATTCACAAATCCCTTACCCCTTTTTGCAAATGTCAATCAAACAATTCTGATTGTGGCATCCAATTTTTTAATAACAAACTACTCTCGAGTTACACTCCAATCCATAAATCTCTTATCCCTTTTGAAAAAACTCTGGTTGAAAAACTTAGAGTTGAAACAACCTTGTGTGGGGAATCCCCGTTCATACTGCCATCTTCTTTGCAATGTTTAGGAACAGGTGGGGAATCCCCGCTCGTTTGAAATAGTACTAACGGGACATAAGCAAATAGCATGTAGTTTCATAACATGTTTAATCACGTGTAGAGGTCCCATAGAATAACAATGGAAGGAACATAGCGCTATAGAATAGCATAGAAGGGAACATAAACCCTTAGAATAGCAGGGGAGGGAACATAAGCCCTTAAAATAGCATGGGAGGGAACATAAACTCTCAGAATAGCATAGGAAGGAACATAAACCCTCAGAATAGCATAGGAAGGAACATAATCCACCCAAATCCATAAGTACATACTCTGGAAAGACGCCAAGGAACATAAGGCAAGCAAATCCATAAGTACATGCTCTGGAAATGTTTTTCCTATGGCCGTACGCAAATAGCATGGAGATTCCTATAGCCGTACGCAAAATGGTACTTAGTCCTCTACTGGTTAGTTGCCCTGAAATCACTTTTGACTATTAAAAAGGGCACTAGCCCTTTCAATTTTCAATCGAATTTTCCCTTTTTGAAGTTTTACGACAACGCTTTCTGAACTACGTTGAATAAAAAGCTATCTAAATATTTTGATTGGATGTATTTGGAGAAAAGGTGGTCGTGAGAGGGGGTTAAGTTGCCCTGAAATCACTTTCGACTATTAAAAAGGGCACTAGCCCTTTGAATTTCCAATTAAATGAGCCCTTTTCAAGTTTTTACGACAAAGATGTCAATAAAAACCCTATATGCCCCCAGGGCATAACTTATAACCATTGCCCTGAGGACTGTGGGGGGAGCACCCTAATCAAAGGTATAAGTTTCAGAACTTTAAACTGCGTGGAACAAAATGGCTATCTCGAAATTGTGATAGTATGTTTTTGGGGAAATGGTGGGCGTGGAAGGGGTGTTAGTTGCCTTCCAATCACTTTCGACTATTAGAAAGGGCACTAGTCATTTAAATTTCCCATCGAATGAGCCCTTTTTGAATCTTCTATGACAAAGCGTTCTACAAAAACCTCATATCCCTTCTGAGCATAACTTACAACCCTCGCCCTGAAGGCTGTGGGGGGTTTGTCATCCTTAAAGACCTAATTTCCAGAACTTTCAACTACGTTGAACCAAATTGCTCTCTCAAAATTTTTATCGGATGTATTTGGGGAAAAGGTGGACGTAATAGGGGGGTTACTTGCCCTCCAATCACTCTTGACAACTAAAAAGGGCACTAGCCCTTTGAATTTACAATCAAATGAGCCTTTTTTGAAGTTTCTACCACACTACTTTCTATAAGAACAGTATATACCCCAAGGGCAAAACTTACAACCCTTGCCCTGAGGGCTGTGGCGGAGTGTCTTCCTCAAAAACATAATTTTTTATCTGGAAATCAACTACGCTGAACAAAATGGCTATCGCGGAACTTTGATTGGATATGTTTCGGGAAATGTTGGACGTGGAAGGGGTGTTAGTTGCCTTCCAATTACTTTCGAATATTAGAAAGGGCACAAGCCACTCCAATATCCAATTGAATGAGCCCTTTTCAAAGTTTCTATGACAACTTCTTCAATACGAAGTGCCCTGGTCTAAAGGAAAAAATAATGAATAATACATTGTCCCCTCATCGTTCTTATGTGCCCCCAGGGCATAACTTAAAACTCTTGCCTTGTGGGTTGTGGGGGAGTGTCGTCCTCAAAAATATAATTTCTATCTGGAAATCAACTACGCTGAAGAAAATGGATATTTCAAAATTTTGATTGGATGTGTTTGGGGAAATGGTGGGCGTGGAAGGGGTTTTAGTTGCCTTCCAATCACTTTCGACTATTAAAAAGGGCATAAGCCATTCCAATTTCTAATTGAATGAGCCCTTTTCGAATATATGCCTCCAAGTTATAACTTAAAAACCTTGCCCTGAGGGCTGTGAGGGAAGTATCGTCCTCAAAACATAATTTCTATCTGGAAATCAACTACGCTGAACAAAATGGCTATCTCAAAATTTTGATTGGATGTGTTTGGGGAAATTGTGGGAGTTGAAGGGGTGTTAGTTGTCTTCCAATCACTTTCGACTATTAAAAAGGGCACTAGCCATTCTAAGTTCCAATCGAATAAGCCCTTTTCAAAGTTTCTACGACACCTCCTTCGATACAAATGGCCCGGGTATGGAAGAAGAAGAAAATAAATAATACATTTTGCCAACATCGTTCTTTACTTAGGCAGCGCGATTCCACTGCCTTTGATATTATTTCAAAAGCAAGCCTCCTTTTCTATACTCCCCCTCTTCCACATATTATGATGATTTTACTCATTTTTCAAGTCAAAAATATTCCCTACATGAAATTAGCATGCAAAAGTGTCTTTCCCCTCCCATCGGTGATAAATTTATCTATTCGAAAATTAATCTTTTCACTAATAAATAACGTTATTTGAGAAAAGATGTCTTTTTCACCACACCAAGAGATGTACGTTTAAACCTTAGCTTGCAATTCATCAAATGTGTCAAAGCCAGTTGGGGACACTTTTGTCTATAATTACCAAAACCAGAGGATGCTATTCCCAGCTGTAATTGTGCAACGTATTTTTGTCTGCAAAGTTGGCACGTGATATATCTTTTGATTAGCGAGAAGAGATGACATATTTTTCATTTGGGAGGAGGCGGGGTGGTAATTTTGTGTAAGGGGTGCTTCTAACAACAGCACGCTAAGTTGAAATGTAAATGATTATTGAAAGGATTTATTAAGCAAAAATAATGTATCCCCCTCCCTCTGAATTGTCTCGTTTGTTTCACTCAAGGCGTGTAATAAAAAATTTGATTAGCGATTTTATCTAAATTGTAAAACAGAAACCTTTTGACTATCTTTAGTTAATAGCGTGTTGTTTATGTGTATGGGTGAGGGGAGATTTTTTTAAATGGTAAAACAGGAACATTAATTTTCTCGTCTTATGGTCAAATGTAAACCTACACTAAAAGTCTGGTTTATCACTCGCAAATTCTATTTTAGCTAATTTTTATTGTTTTCTTGGAAAGGGGTTAGGGGGGATGATACGAGTTTACTGGATAGTGTATGCTCTGGGTGGGTATTACCAAGGCATGTACCAGGCCTGTTTAATAACCATTTAAATAAGCCCTGTATTCTCAATTGTGGCATGAACTTCGATTTCTTGGCTTGGAATTGAAAGCAGTAAAAATTCTTATATGATTAATAGCATATTTTTAAAAGCTTAAGATACCTGCATATAAAGCTGGAGAGGGTTTCTGGCAATGAGAAATCACCGGTCCTGGGTGAGTATTTCCATGGTGCGTACTATCCCTATTTTATTTGCTCATTAGATATAAAAATTCTCGGGCTTTAGTTAAGCGATTTTCTTTGAAAAAAACATGTTGCTGAAGAGAGCGGAGGGTTTCTAGAAAAAGTATAGCAAAAAATCCCCCCATGTATGGTTCCCCTCCATTAAGGATGGTTATTTTTTATACTAAATCTTTTTCCTTTTCAAGGATTTTGGGGTGATTCCACCCCCAATGAAAAGGGCAAGGGCCAGTGAAGCAACCCCTCTGAGGCTGTGAGTCATTGCATAAGCTGGCCCATCCAGGTCCGTCCATGCTAGTAAAGCTTTCGGCCCTTCCAGAAACTCCTGCGCTACCAACGCAAGCCCCCACTCAAGCTGCAGCCGAATCTGCGCAAGCCTATGACAGTGCCCCCATCCAAACCGCTGCCCCACCTATGCTGCCTGCACAAGGCCCTGACACCACTCCAGGTAAAGCCGCCCGCCCCATCTGTACTGCCTAGACAAGGCCGTAACGCTGCTGCCCCACCTGCATAAGGCCGTGACGCAGCTCTCCGCATGCAAGCTGCTACTGATCTTAATGTAATACTTGTTATTTTCTAACTAATTTTATTCTTTATAGTTTACTATTGGAGAGCCCCCCTCCTAAAACATTCATTTCGCCTTTTCAACCTAGGCTAATATAGGTGTTACAAGTAGAGGGGACCCTAAAGCCCCCATCACGCACCCCTGCTGCCACCTACAACTTTTTTTGCACCCCAAATATGGGCATAGAGTCATTAGGGAGAATACGTGGCTAATGGGGTCAATGACCTCTTTTTCCAAGGTCGATTTATTTGATGTTTCTGTGTGTAATAGCTCCGGGGCGAAGGTTGCACATGCGCATTGAATTCTAACGGGAACAATGTTATTGATCTAGGACTCGAAGGGGAAGTGAATTTCCGAGAACTTGATTGCGTAATCGAAGGAGAAATGAATTTCCCAGAAATTGATTGCATAATCGAAGGGAAAGTGGATTTCCGAGAACTTGATTGCGTAATCGAGGGGAAGTGGTTAGGGCTAACGAATCTGGGTCAGTCTAGAGTCAGCAGTCAGAGTGAAAGGAATGAAAAATGAATAAATTTGAGAAAGAGAGAATTAGATCAAATCTAGTGTTTATGGAAAAACATTTGATTTCGGATGATGATTTTCTTGAGTTATCACTTAAACGCAGGGTATTCTCTAGTCGGGGGACACTTAACAATATAAGGAAGAGTGATTCTCCTCCATCGGACTATTGTATGAAGCTTTTAAAATGTGACTCAAATGCTTATAGTCAATTTATTGATGTATTAATTGGAACAAAGAAGAATCATATTGTGGACATACTTTTGAAAACATTGCCAATGGATTCAATGTAGATGGCTCCCCCCATCATTCGATAAAGTTAATGTCACATAGCTACTCCTCTCTCCCACCATTTCCCTCACGTTGAATTTATCGAACGAAGAGGATCAGTTTCATTATAGCTGTGAGAGAGTTGACATCGGAAACCGAAAAATGTTCTATATATGTCCATTGTGCATGTACACTCTTGGCAGTTGGAATCAATGTGAGACTTGTACAATTATTGATGACTATAGTGAAAAGTGTAAATTATGTAATCCTTGTAAATTACATAGAGGCTATGCAGTACAAATTAAAGGATGTAATTCATGTCTTGAGGAGGTGTGTGACTCTCATCCTAGAGGGCACCTGTGCTCCAATTGTCACTATGATAAATGTGATCAGTGGGAGAATACTTACCCCGCTATGATTAGAAAGAACCCCAAACGGGATTTTAGTTTATTTCTACGAGATTGGTATCATCGTGGATTTAAATTATTCTGGGAAGAGGAATCTGGCTACGATTCAACTGTTGGGGTAACAAGACAATCTGGTTTCTACGTCATTCTTGTGATGACACCACCTACTATGACTATAAACCAAGTGATTTTTATTTGGCAGTGACGGAATGTGATTCACCCCTTGAAAACACTGTATGTGATATTGCTTCAAATAGACAGATTGAAACTCTTGAATTTCATAATATGAATGCAAATAGTATCATTGACTATACAAAGAGATATGACAAGAGTGAAGTTACATTGTACTGTAGAAAATGTGACCCTGACTTTGCAGTCAATCAAGATCAATATACAGTGAATCCAAATGATTTACCAGCATTAGTGGTTCACGACAGTTGCCTATACATCGAAGATGAAGAAATCTAAAGTGAAGATTTAAAGACATTGTTGTATATATATACATTTTATTAATAAACAAATTCACATACATTTTTTAAGCACTTTACTCTTAGGGCACTGAAATCAATACTATATAGGTCTGAGAGGATATTTTCCACTAGAAAGTCGTTCAGACGGGGATTGTCACTATAAATGTGGAGAAACTGCTTGTAAGTATAACCAAGGCATCGGAACACAAAATATAGTAGTGCGTGGAAGCCACAGCTTTTAGTCGTTAGATCCTGCGCCCTCTTTCGATTTTGAATAAAAGTTTTCCCTCTGCTCTCAATATAGTTTCTGATGTGAGGCGTTTAGAATGTACATGGTAGGCCAAGAGGATCAAAAACTTCAATCGTCTTCATAGTTCGATAGATGCCCGGCCAATGACCTGTCAGCACAGTCAATGGACTGCTTTTAAAAATAATTAAAATCTTGTTAAAACTTTGAATTTTTCCAAAAAAGTCCGAGGGCAGACAATTGGATTTGTATTGAGACATATAGGGTTCCATATTAAATACATTGATTATTTGACTGGTGTTCATGGCACCAAGTCTAGTAGAATACTGCCTGCGGGAGTGATTTCCCAATAGGTTTCATATTGATTTAGTGAGATTAGTGCAATACTCTCAGCCAATGGGTCGGCAAATGTACACTCTAAATGCACACTCCCTGTACGTACTATACTCATATCCTGTGTACCCGACAAATCCAGTACAATGATACCATGTGTTTTAGCAAACATATCTTCGGTTATACCATTTTCAAATAATTGAGAGTCATGATCTAGGGTTTGCATGGTCAACTCGTACAATGTTCTATAGGATTTATCAAAAGATAGATTGTAGAGTGGGATGCCGTTTACTTTGCACACAAGAGATGAAAGTCCAAACATCTCGAATTTATGTGGGCATTCAGTCCATGATCCTATTGCACTGGCGCTTTTTACAAATGCCAAAGCCAATTTCGACGGGATTTCACCATTGATAAAGGATGAATCGGTGAAGGTGCGTGAGCCCATTGCAATATGACGCTGATTGGTGATTGTATGAGGAACAAGTAGTTTAATTTTGTTGCCATTGGCTCTAAGTTTTTCCACGCCCAAAGCAACAGAACTCATAAACTGTTGTTTACGTTCATGAAGTATTGCCGAGGTGAGGGAGAGACATACATCAGGATTAGCAGCAAGTTCTTTTCTCAATATGAAATTGGAGGGTGCAAGCGTTAGTTTTATATCCACTTTAACATTGGGCGGCAACCATTGGGGTATATTAAATATTTCATGATATATTTTTCAAACTAGATGTAATTCACTAGTTGTAGCATTTTTAAGCGCATCTGTACTATCAGTATTAGTAATATATTCATATCCATTGGAGGTGCCTCTCAATTTCTTGTATGACTTGGGTGTCATCAGCATGAATTGCTTATAGCTTGTATAGTTTGAGAGATAATTGTTAGTGCTCACCAGTATGCCATTTATGTAGACACTGATTTGACGAAATAGATTATTTATTATACAATTTTCATAGGATATCCCATCGTTCCGAATCGGCATTGAATTATCGGATTTCCGGACTTTCATTTGCAAATCTATAAATGTTGAAGATATGTCCATAAAGTAGTCTTCATTGGAATAAATTTGAAAGTGGATATTATCGGAGATTGTTTGTAGTTGATAAAATTGTTAATAGTATCCATGCTTGACACTCACATTAACATTTTCAGCATTGAATAGATTAAATGAGGTGGTGATTGAAGGTTGAGAATCCTTATGCGGTAGGTAGGACATTTTAGGAGAAGAAATCTAGTTTCGATCGGACAATTTTCTTTCTGAGACTTCTGGTGACACTACGTGTCGGATTTTTCCTTCTGGTCTTTGATAAAAGGGGTGTCTTAAGTTTTCGTCCTGAGTAGAGACTGATGAGGGGTGCATTGTTTCTTGGCATTTCTAGGCCTTTACCAGTTTGTTTTAATTTTTCGCCAAGGTTTCGCGCACTGGACCTAAGATTTTCCGAAGCACTTTTTTTAAAATCCTTGCCAGACCCCCAATCGTATAGCGTAGAGGATGCAAAATCCGTCGCAGCCGCTACAAGATATTTTCTAGCCAGGGGTAGCGAAGAGCGAAACAGCTTAGCAAACCAGCTGCCAAGACCGTAGCCAGACATTGACAAGCGACATTTGTAGTAGTACAGTCCGTTGCCCTGTTGTCTGGGACCAAGAGTATTAACATAGCAGTCAATATCAGGACAAGTGAATAACACTTTTCTAGGATACATCTTGTAGTTGAACGATGGGTCGAAAATGGCATGTAATCACAGCCAACCCTTTTGAAATTGCTATTAGATCGCCCAATTTAGTTCTTAGTGTTAACTGACAGAGTTCCAAATAGGAAGTGTTTACGGGGATATACTGAAGATTCTTTATATTGTAGTGGTGAATATGTTCTTGATTGGTTTTTCGTTCAAGAACTCGTAGGAGGGGGACATTTGAATTACCAACTCGAGATGTTTCCACAAATGAGGCGTAGAGAAATATACAAGTGTCTGTGGAGAAGGCAGGCGGGTAGTCAGCAAAAATGAAATTAATGCTTCCGGCACTTTTACCGTTGATTATATTGAGCTTAAAGCCAAGAACATCCTTTAGGTGATCATTGAGAATAACCTTTTCGCTGGCAATAGGTGAAGTGATGCAAATCTCACCCTCCTCCTGCGAATACTTGAAATGAAAAGCTCCCTTTTTACGAGCGGAAATTCTTTTATTAATAGAACGACATAAATCGTTCATACAGGTGACTTCCTCGTAGGGTAATTCAATATATGGATAATCCAACCAATTGATTTTTTGAATTTGTTCTTGATCACCTGGTGGTGGCGGCCAATCATATGGTCTAATTTTTATTTCATATTTACGATCCTTTCTCAGGATGTCATAGGTATTTTTGAGAATACAATCGACAAGAGCCACTTCATACTTTCTGTCGAATTTAATGGTGGGGGAGAGTTTTGTCCAAAAATCCCTTGTTTTATTCAGATCATTGTAGAGAGGATCGGAAACATTGGACTAGAAGGTCACATAGAAATAATTGGGAATTGTTAATATCTTCAGCACTGACCCAAGAATCAAAATCTGAGTTGTATCCTAGCCAGAGAACAAGCAACTGTTTCTTACCATGGCGTGTACGACTCTTTAATATCTTTTCAATTTGATAAATTTCACTAGTGTTTCTAACTTTTTGCAGTTCATATTCATAAAAACCGCCGAGAATCTCATCATCTTTGGTATCTCGCAGTCGATAAGTTATGGGTATAGTGTCTAGAATTTTGGACACTTTAAAAAGTTCGGTGCTCCATAAATAATTCCCCTTTTCAAAAATATTGGTGGTTCTATTAATTCGAACAGTATCACCAACATTGAATTTCTTCTTCTTTTTCTCTTTTTCACCCTTGGAGTATTGCTTTAGAAAAGCATCAAATGTATTCTCACTGTAGTGAACATCCCCAGGGCTAGAGTTGGACAGAGATCGATGGGGTCGTTGATTATAAATCAACATAATTTTATCAAAATCATGAATAAAAGCAGGTGTATTTTGCAGTGTACAATATCTTGAAATTTATAGACGAATAGTTCTTATCAATCGTTCAGCCAATGCAGCCTTTATAGGACTGTGAGTATGATAGTGTTTGGTATTAAATTTCTATAGAACCTTTTTCACAATATGATTAAAAAATTCACTACCGGTAATCGGTTGAATTTTTCTATCCGAATCATCTTGAAGAATACTTGCAATGCTCTGTGCAACTTCGACACCTCTCTTCGATAGCAGCGGACTTGCATAGGCATAGCGACTAAAGACACTGATTGCCACTAGAATATATTTGTAGGGCGCATTGTGACGTCGTTGAACTGCGTCTAAAGTTAAAAGATCCATTTGCATTATATGCAGAAGGAAAAAGGCTTTAGTTTGTCGATATTTTTTACTGCGAAGCCTATGATTTCGACGCAGTGTGTAACTTAGTTCATTTTCTAGATACTCTTTTACATTTTTCAATGTGGTGGTGCAGGAGAAATCTTTAGAACGTGTTTTGGGGGACCTTAAATTTCCCACCTTACCAAAATTTTCATAGACACTTTTCTGAACTTCATCCACTTCGAGCGTAGACACGTAGTGTAATGTCCACTCCCCTTTTGCACACTGGCGGGGGAATCAATTCGTCTTCGCTTTTGACTAGCAGCCACAGGTGTTGTAAAATCAGTGGTGCTGCTAGAATCTTCTTCTTCTTCTTCTTTTTTAAATGGTGTTGTTGGATGTTCATTTAGTTTCTTTAGAATTTGCTTATTGCCAATAAGACTTCTGGGGAAGTTTGTTACATACAGAAAGGTGTATAGATTATCGTCAAAGGATAAAAGTCCTTTACGATTCGTCACCATATCACAAATTAAATCAACTAGATTATAACTTTGTCCCTGAATTATAATTCGTTTCCCTTTGCCGTCGACTTGAACTTGATCACCAGTTTCAAACATGAGATAGGATAATACTCTTTTACTCTGTTTTCGATAGGTCAATGGCAATAGGTTTCCAATTTTCAATACAATTGAATTCAATTCGTTCTCCTTTGCTGCTGTTGCGGAATCTTGAGGAAAGGTTTTCCGTTTAGAGGGATCGGTGACGGGTCTCTCACGATATGTTTTATGTTTGTCCACGCGTCGCAATGCATCTTGAAGTAAAAGCAGTTTTTTGTCATGGGCAATATTCTTATCGTTAATAAATTTGCTTAGATTGTCCTCAAAATGTTCGATGGGGAAGAGGACAAGTTCACATGGTGTCAATATATATGGTTTTGCCATTCTCTAGAGAAAACTGTTTACAAGTCCTGCAATTATTGGTATTAAAAGTGTGAATAAGCTACCGCCCGCTTGAAGGAGCCGTGTTGTTTTTAATTTTTTTACCTTTTTTTTTAAATCCAAAGCGCGTACAGTGGAACGATGTTGCTTTGTCTGTTTTCTAAAACCTTCTGGCAGTTGAACAATTCCCGCAGTTAAATTTAAACAAAGTTCAGATATTAGATTAATGAAATCATTGTCAACCCCATGTTTGAGTATAGCCTTCCTAAGCAACGGTTTTGAAGTGCTTAAAACGGAAAATAAATGCCGTTGTTCGTGAAGTTTCTTCAGTGTCATAATGACGACTAATAGCCTTTTCTACTGTTCACTGGAAGATATACTGTAATTTCATTGTTGAAAATGTCGGTGACTACACGTAGATCCTCGGGCGTGCTCTGATTAAGATCCAACAAAATATAACCGTAGGGCTTGCTAGTCGCCTGAGTGTACGCTGACAACAGACATTTTGGGGCGCGAGGTTATATCTGATTATTGAGAGTTATGAGCGAGCTAGAATCACGAACGACTCGATAGATAATATAGACGGTGCAATTCAAAGCAAGGGTTCGCATACATTTGCTCTGATGAAACAGATTGTGTAGAGCCAGAGTAACGGAAATGTGTTCATGATGGGAGCGAACGGTGAACAGTTGTAGCATTTCCTGTGAGAACTGTTCAATGGATTCAGCCAAATCATCAATGATTAGCCACGAGTTCGGTTCAATACTATTGAAAACATCAAGTCCTCGTATGAATTGTATTGGTATGGATGTAGTACTAGCTTTTATTTTATCATAGGACTTCTGACAAATACTAAAGCAATAGTAGATTTTTTCGGTTTTTCCAAAAACATTTTATCGCAATTTTGAATTATTTTAGTTAAGAGTGTTGTTTTCCCCGACATTTAGGGCCCACAAAGAAACGATCTGAAGGGTGTTTTAAATTGATACATGCTGCTGCTGACAACAGTCGGACTAAAACTAACTGTAAGTCAGATGTGCTCAATGAATAAGTAGTAATTTTCCCCATAGATCTATCTATTCAAGAACAACAAAAAACAATATTTCAAGGCAGCATTTATTGCGACACTGCATGAAAACAAATATTTGCAGTCAACATGAACAACGATAAAAATAACAACACTTGTTCAACAAGAACAAAATTTCATGGTCAAAATGAAAACTCTATTTGTTCAACATGAACTGCAACGATAACACTTTTTGTACAACACTTATTGTCTTTAAACACTTTTTGTACAACACCTTTGTCCATCTACAGCACTTTTCTGTACAACACCTTCTGTCAATCTACAGCACTTTTGTACAACACTTTTCTATACAACACTTTTCTGTACAATAAAATACACTTGGAACTAGCACAGTTGAACATGATGAATTTAAAGGTGGGATCCCCCCCACAGGGCCGCGGGGCCGCAGGCTGGCCGGCCGCGGGCGGGCCCCTCCCCCCGGGGTGGCCGCGGGAAGGGACCCCCCCCCCTCCCCCCGGGAGCCGCGGGAGTGAAAAAGAATAGTTGTCGTCACTGCTATGGGTTAGTTGAGGTTGGGTTAGTGGTTAGTTAATTTATGAAAGGTTGAGTGGTGGTGGTTAGTTGGTTAGGTTAATTTATCCAGACCAAGTTGATTGCGATAGTCAATGCATTCAACTCGGTCTGAAATACGGTAGTGACCGTGGGGTAGGACACTCACACCATTCTCGAGCACATAGACCTTGTCGGATATACATGACATTGCAATCTTATCCACTCTCACAGTATAATTTCTATACTGTAGAGAGCGAATTGCAAGCACTTGTGCTCTTGGCACTAGGTTACTTTCTACACAGTCTCTGTACACACTCATGTTAAAATTGCTCTTTACAAAATGTGTAGGCACCCCTTTACACGCCTTCTTTTCTTCCCCACTATGAGTTTCCACGCAATAGACTTTGGGGCCCGGGAACACCCCCCTGGATATCAAATCAATCCCCGTCTCTGATTTTAATTTTAATAGTTGGTTGGGGGCTTGACGTTTCACAAGCTCGGGGTAGAGTGATTGATTCCAGTTTGTGAAATCAATCTGCGAGCTGATGTGTTCCCCCTTTTGCAAATCACCCAATAAATCCAATTCACGCCCATTTACCTTTAACAGCAGAGAGTCTGTATCACCATAGTAAACTTGAACCTCCCCTCCCGTGGCCATTGCACCTTGCACACATTGTAAAAGAACGACAACATGAGCTTTTTTTAAATTTCTAGTACTGAACTACCTCCTGCTATATTCTTGTTCAGTACTACATTTCGCTTTTTACTGTGTAGAAGAACCATGCCAATCTCTATGCTCGTGAACGATGTAAAATTGGGGTCGGCAATAATTCGTGCACACTCTAGAGGGTCAGTCACGACGTCATAGCGAGATCTGTTACGTACTCTTTCACACATTTTGCCAAACGCTGAATTTAGAATGAGCTTATACATTTCCTTCTCCACCTTTGAATTTGCCCTAGAGCGTTTATCGACAAAAGTATCGATAAACGTTTTCAAGTAGGGTTTCTGATTAAACTGAAGGACACTATGTATTTTAGTGATCTTGAAGCCGTTTCTCACCATCGAGTGCAAAAGCACATAGTGAACAACGATATTCTCCTTAGGGTCCAAATCAGCAATCAGGTTTTGTTTGGAGGGGGTCTAGTGCATCCCCATATCCTCAACCATTGACCGATTGTAGGGGCTCAACGAGTCCCTGGTCACTGGTCGATTGATACAGGGAAAAACAAAATCTTTGACTGAGTCGTGAAGCGCCAGCGGAATGTGACCGTCAACTTCACAGAACCATCCTTGTGGCCCATTGTCCTCGACTGTGTTAATGTCGGGGCACTCACAAGGATTCTCAATCCATTGATAGTTCCCACACGGCAAAGAGTAGTTGGACATTGCCGAGGGGTACAATGAGTTCATGTCAAAGAACACTGCATTTGACTTTACACCGGTGCTTTGTCCGCTCGGATCGGTTGATAAGACCCGGTCCCCGTGAAAAACATACCCTCTCCTCATTGAACGCTCTACAAAAAGGTGTTGGTCTACATCCGTGATTAGGCCTATTTCCTCCCTGCTAATTTTTAAAATTAAATCCATTACTAAATGTGGTGTTGAAAAATAATATCCTATATCTAATCCGAACTCTGAATAGATCTGGTTTGTATTCTTACAGAGTATATCCAACAGAGTTAGAACGTCACTGGCCAAGTACAGTCTACAGTAATCCCACCCATTTTGACAATCCCTCTTGGACCACATCTTCTTGGCAAACTCGTAATCCTCGACTGTGCATTCACTGTTGGTCAGTGAGTTGTGAAAAGCTTCAATTGGAGGTATTTTCTCCTCGCTTAAGCGTGCGCCAGAACAGTAATAATCGTATGCATATATACCTTTGCTGGTTAATAAGTCATGTATTTCACTGTCTGGAAAGTGCTGTTTAAGCAAGGGAAAGCTATCAAAATTGTCGCTTTTTTGCACTTGAATTAGTTGACTAAGGGATTTGGGGAAAAAACAAAAAGAATCTAAAAACCTAATTTTATTCCAGCATGTACGCTCATTATCCACTACCTGCCATTTCAGTTCGAGAAGCAACAACTTCTCGGCTGATTTGGGAATGATGTTGTAGGTAAATGAATTATTTACCCATGGACAATCTACTCCCCCTCCCTCCCTGTGCATACGTGCCAATACCGGTAAAATAAATTTTAAGTCTTAATTAGAGTTATGAATAAAAACAGGAATAAAAAACTGTTGGCTAACGTTTAAATTACACGATTGATGTGCTACTCCCCTAAAATTTCTACCCCCAGATGATATTTCTTGCCACAAGTGGTCATGGTCTCTGACTTTCCCCCTCCCCCCTCTTTTCCCTTTAGTCCCAGTATCCTCCTCTGCAAACTCCCCCTTACATACCCAACATATTTTTTGATTTTTAATCGCGAGACGATCATCTGCAGACAACACCATTGGATAATGGGTATGTCTCACGCGAGAAATAGCACCATGAGCCATGCCAAGCAGTAGAGTCAACGCCTTGACCACGTAATCCCGCTCACCCACTGTCTTTACTACTTCTAACAAGTGCCTGATGTTAGAATTGTCTCTTTGAGTAGGGGCGTAGGAGAACGCACTAGCCTAATCTTCTTTGACTCGGCGTGGAAATTGGGGATCGTTCACCTCCACCAACTTAGCCTCACAATCTAAAGATATTTTGTTGCATTGGAGACAGGTATTCTGGAAATTTTTGAGACGTAGAATTGCCCTACCCCCTGAAACCGTTTTTTCTGTCTGATATCCGTGTTGGCTACAATGCCTCTTATGATTTTGTACCTTTAGTTCAGTACAAAATCTAGAGAGGCATGTTGGACAGTATAAACGGGTCCCCTTATTCATACCCTCCCTCAGAACTCTACTAATGTCAGTGATAGGATTAAAATGACCGATTGTATTCGGTTGACTATGTGGCGTGTATAATAACCAAACCCAGTGTTTAACCACACCAACTGAGGGACCCCTTACAGGGAATACCACCCCCTTCTTGTTAGAATGACCCCCATCTTCAAATTCTGTTTCATACTGTACCACAGTAAAACCTATATTAAAATGGGCATTAGCCCTTTCAAAAAGATCAATAGATTGTAGCGTAACTGGGTATTTTCCCTCTAAGCAAGAAAAATCTACAACTGGGAAAACGGAGCTGTCCTTCCCATGTACAGCCCAATTGTCTAAATTCGTCTTGGTTGCGCCCCGAGCTAGAGGCTCGAATGCTGAGATGAGGAAAGCATACTTGGAACACTTTCGATCTGTTTCAAAACAGATCTTCTGGACACCACGACAACCCTCTAGATCAGGATTATATTTTACAACTGTCTCCCTTTCATCCCCACCTGCCCCCCCTCTTAAAATAAAATCTTTCATAAATTTACAAATATTTATACTTAAATTTTCAATAAATAAAACTACAGACCCACTCCCATTTTCGTTATAGTTCTCAAGATGCGTTATAATTTGTCCTACCCACTCACAAAAAACTCCCTCAAAATTTTCTAAATTTGGATAAATTACGCGCATCTTGGAATGTATAAAATGATAGTAAACCTCGCTTTTTCCCTCATTCAAATAAAAAACCATTAAAACAATGGAAACCTTAATTGACTCCCTACCCCCCCACAATTGAATCTGATTCTCCAGTAGTGCCCGAATTTTTTCTACATGTGCATGCACACTTTCTCCAGGGTCAAAAACAAAATTACCACACAAAAGAGAATTAAAAGGGTCACCAAACGCTGCAGTGAAAACAACTATATTATTTAAAATTCTGTTGGACAGCTGAAAGTCTGGGAGAGTTGTCCCCCCCTCCCCCTCGTGTCTATTAACCCCACCCCCAAGGTGTTAAATAATATTGTTTTGGGAAGCCGCTTCATTCGCTTGAAGTGGGAAAATTTTCATGTAATCTGAGGGGGAAGGGTTTCCCCTCAATCCACCGACAAAATCATCCCAAAGCTGCCTAGTATTTGGACTTAGCAATGCTAAGTCTGAATCTGAATTATCTACATTACCCAGCTCAACTGCGCTATTATCTACATTTAAAAAATCACCTAAAAAGTCGTCAATATTATCAAATGATTGATGTAAATCATCCCATAGTGAATTGTTGGGGGGCTCCACGTGTGCCTCCTCCACGTCTCCAACTGACGATCAGAGGGGAGATGGTCAGTATGGAACCAGGACCAGGACAACCTGTAAATGAAAAATAACTTATTTTCAAAGTGTTCAAATCATCCCCTACTGATTTTAAAATTTTGATTATTATTGCTTAATAACATTTGATTAATACAACTGAAGATAATCTAAGATATGACACTATAGATGAAAAATAGCTTATTTTCAAAGTGTTCAAATCATCCCCTACTGTTTTTAAAATTTGGATTATTATTGCTTAATAACATTTGGTTATTTCAACTGAAAGTTCAAACTTAAGATATGAAATAGAAGGCGACAATTTGTTCGTTTATTTTCAAAGTATTAAAAATTTTTTTTTTTTTTCGACACTTTACCGCAGTGCACCCCTGTGGCGCATCTCTGACCCGTGGCGCAGTTCGGTGCCACAGCCCCACCCAGTGGCGCTTCTCGGGGCCCGCAACGCGTCCCGCGATGCGTCTCGAGCCCTTGGCGCTTCCCTGACCCGTGGCACTTCCCCCACCGCGTCCCTGACTCGTGGCGCACCCCTGTGACGCTTTCCCTGACCCGTGGCGCTTTTAGGAGCCACAGCGCATCCCTGTGGTGCTTCTCGGGGCCCGCATCGCTTCCCGCGATGCTTCTCGAGCCCTTGGCGCTTCCCTGACCCGTGGCACTTCCCCCAACGGTTCCCTGACTCGTGGCGCACCCCTGTGACGCTTTCCCTGACCCGTGGCGCTTTTCGGAGCCACAGCGCATCCCTGTGGGGCTTCTCGGGCCCCGCATCGCTTCCCGCGCTTCGTCTTGGGCCCGTGGCGCATCCCTATGGCACTTCCCTGACCCGTGGCGCCTCCCCCCCGACCCGTCCCTACCCGTGCCCCACAGCGCTTCCCAGACCCATCGGCGCCGCGGCTCCCAGCCGTTTACATAATGTCCCAAAAAAGTTGAAATATTTTCTTAGACTGCCTAAGTCCAAGTTTCTCTCTAATCCCGTTCTATAAGTTCGGTGAACTCTTCATTAGCTCGCAATTATTGTAAGCCACCACGCGAGTGTTCCAGGATTGAACCGTTAAGTCGGTTTTCCCTCGCTAAAATCTTTGGCACGATAGAAATATTCAGTGTAAATTAGAACGTCAATATGCGACAGATGGAATAATCTCTCTCTAAAATTACGTGAAAAAGAGCATTCAGTTTCAAAGGTATCTAAAATATATGTGATAATAGCAGAGAAAACAGTAAAGATTAGAAAAAATAGTATTTTGAGTTTCAAAGGTATCTAAAACTATATGTGAAGCAACAGAGAAAAGAGTGGTTTCTTTTCAAAAATTACATTTAGATATGTAATATGGGGTTAATATCTCACAGAGATAAATTTATATTGGGTTGAAAATAAAAGTTTTGTTTTTATATATTTCTATAAGATAGTTTGAAGAAGAAATACTTACATTTGCATAATCCGTCTGGGCTTGTATGCTCAAAGGACCAGGTAGTGCATGTTGGAGGGCGAAGGGACTGGTGACGTTAATTTCTTGTACAGGAGCTGTGACTTGTGTAGCCGGGGAAGCTTCTGAGCCCCTTGAAAAAGCTTGTGTAGGTGGTGTTTCGGCATTGAAGCTAGTCATCCACTCTCTTTTTAGTATTTGGACAGACAGCATTGTGGCTCAATTTAGAGTGGCTTGCGCAGGTGGCTACACTTGGGCAGGCAGTGTGGAGCTGGGAGGTTTTGGCAAGCGATCATATTGCATGACAGGGGGCGCATTATTGGCCCTCGCTTTCTTGGAAGGAGGGGGCACGCATTCTTCACTATTTGCGCCAGCCATAGGTCTCATCAAAGCAGTGTCCGCAAATTCTTCATAATTTGCCTTAAAGAAGAGAAGAAAAAATCAAATCAAAATAATTTTCACATTTTTAAAGAAAGAAAGTTATTAAACATTATTTTGTTTAGTTTATCAATAAGAAATCACAAAACACATATTCTCCCCCCCTAAATTTAGGAAAATTAAGACATCCCTCTCATAAAGTAAATCATGCGTTTTATTCAAGCTAAAGAGAAGCAATTATCTTTTCTATTTTGTCACTATTAAAAGTGCTAACCCCCAACAAAAATCCTGGATTCACACCCGGGAATATAAAAGAAACTTTTTTGAAATCTTGAAAAAATTATAAATTTACGCCTTAGTTTTCGTGTAAATTGGCGTACATGTCTATACACAGAATCCAAATTTATTTTAATTACAAAAAAGGTTGGAGAAGAGCTGTATTGTACCAGCACACCTTGAAACGACTGTCATCAATCGATTTGTATTAATGATCTTTAAATAATATCTGTAATAGGTTCTATAAAGGCTAGGAATCCTCAATTGACTCAAAGTGTTTTAATTTGACAGCCAAAACCCTTTGACTTGACCGCGTTTGTAAACACATCGGAAGAGGGGACGACAAAGTAATTATAACCCTGTGGAAATGTATTGTCAAAACATAACGGGTTAATAGCTAAGAGATATGCAGAAGTTGATAAGGCTTACAGAAAGGCCAAATTTATCAAAAAGGTATTTCTTTTTGCGGTGGTTAGGTTTTGACGGTAAAAGAATATATTTACATTTTGCATTCAGTATGGTTTGTTGGGGGGGGGGGGTTTGAGGGTAAAGGAATATATTTACATTTTAGCTGAATATAAAGATTGTTTGGTGGTTAGGTTTGTTGGGGGGGGGGGGGGGTTTGAGGGTATAGGAATATATATATGTTTTCTATAAAGATTGCATGGTTTGGGGGGGGGGTTTGAGGGTAAAGGAATATATTTACATTTTAGCTGAATATAAAGATTGTTTGGTGGTTAGGTTTGTTGGGGGGGGGGTTTGAGGGTATAGGAATATATATATGTTTTGCATTGAGTATGGTTTGGGGGGGGGGGGTTTGAGGGTAAAGGAATATATTTACATTTTAGCTGAATATAAAGATTGTTTGGTGGTTAGGTTTTTTGGGGAGGGGGGAGGGGGGGGGGGTTTGAGGGTATAGGAATATATATACGTTTTGCATTGAGTATGGTTTGTGTGGGGGGGGGGTTTGAGGGTAAAGGAATATATTTACATTTTAGCTGAATATAAAGATTGTTTGGTGGTTAGGTTTGTTGGGGGGGGGTTTGAGGGTATAGGAATATATATACGTTTTGCATTGAGTATGGTTTGTGGGGGGGGGGGGATTTAGATGGAAATATAGAAGGACGGAATTTATCGAAATAGTATTTCTTTTTGCGAGAATTTGGGATTGTAAAACAATGGTGGAGGGAGGGGGGATTTAGCTGGAAATATAGAGGGAAGGATATCCATGGAAAATTCGTTTGAAAATAAAAAAATGTACTTACATGGTAAATTGAAGTTGCCAAGGCTTCAAGTTCATCAAATTTATCCATTGTTGTTTACACAGCGTCAAAATACTTTCTGATAATTGAATCACATTGCACACCCGTTATATACGAAATCTCAAGGGTGAATTGTTATGTAACGGGGAAAATCATATGTAAGCAGGTCTCTGATTGGCTGAGAAGGGGGATGTATCCGACTCGCTGATTGGCTGAGAAGGGGGATCTAGCTGTTTCCCGGGAAAGTCATAACATTTGGCTCGAGAGCAACAACAAATACTATTTCCGGATCATAACATCTGCCTCGAACAGGAAGGAAATGTCATTAACTGTTTCCGGGAACCTCATAACATCTGGCTCGAATAACAACAACAAATACTATTTCTGGACACCATGACATTCGCAATCGATTACGCAATCAAGTTCTCGGAAATCCACTTTCCCTTCGATTACGCAATCAAGTTCTCGGAAATTCATTTCCCCTTCGATTACGCAATAAAGTTCTCGGATATTCACTTCCCCCTCGAGTCGTAGATCAATAACATTGTTCCCGTTAGAATTCAATGCGTATGTGCAACCTTCGCCCCGGAGCTATTACACATAGAAACATCAAATAAATCGACCTTGGAAAAAGAGGTCATTGACCCCATTAGCCACGTATTCTCCCTAATGACTCTATGCCCTTATTTGGGGTGCAAAAAAAGTTGTAGGTGGCAGCAGGGGTGCGTGATGGGGGCTTTAGGGTCCCCTCTACTGTTACATGGCATTTTTCGCTATTTTTTCATTTGATTGGTCATTATTTTCAAGCTATTATTCGTTAGTTCTGAAGGGATCGGGAATATCCTAAAGGACATAGTGTTTTACTCTCGAAGTGTCCAAATAACGAGAAAATATCAGAGGGGAATAGAACATCCTTTTCAAGCTTTGAAGGGCTTCTCGTTATGATTTAACGGTAAAATGTATTCAGGTTATATGCTATTACAGTTCCTTAGTTAGGGGACATCTAAAAAAGAAATAGCTAAAACTAGTACTCTTGACTTCTAAGAAAGTTATTTGAAGGTTTTTTATTTGAAGCACCTAGTGTTGAAAATTTTTCAGGGTAACTAAAAAATTTGCTTTCACTCCTTTCACAATGTTTAAATGTTTAAATTTAGAATATCCTTTTTTCAGGCCGATTTCGACATTGATAATCTGCTGGGCAAGTTGTTTG
This sequence comes from Artemia sp. Qi Xiang Cuo, assembly GCF_049724085.1. Taxonomy (NCBI): domain Eukaryota; kingdom Metazoa; phylum Arthropoda; class Branchiopoda; order Anostraca; family Artemiidae; genus Artemia; species Artemia sp. Qi Xiang Cuo. The sequence goes on from NC_142801.1 coordinate 22,265,530, forward strand.
GGGGAGAAGCAGAACCAATGGACAGCAATATCTCCGACGAACTGCTGCCATAGGCCAAGAATTTCCTTGGGATCTGGCCAGACCCAATTCCCTTCTTGGCTTTAAAATTCTTAACTGCTAGTAAGGGGGTGCATATGGACCCTCAATACAACTAAAATGGGGCCTTTTAGAGGCTTGTTACATTTATGCCAGTAGTGTGACCCATAGGGGGCTTTAGAGACCCATTACATATATGGCCGTAGTATGGTGTCTATGACTCTGAAGGGTTAAATTGCCCTTCTATACTCATAATACATACAAAGGGTCCCTATGGAAGGAAATTTCATTTAAAGCGAGTAGTATGGTGTGTATGACTCCGACGGGGTCAAAATGCCCTTCTATGGCTGTTATGTACTAATGAAATCCTTCAAGCTAATTCTTAGTTATTTTCAACCCTTTACATAGGGTGAAGTGTTCCAGCGAGCTAATATGCTCTTATTATTTTTAGGTTCACATACTAACAGCACCAACACAATTTTGCGATAAGGTGTGTACGCCACCACAGGAAAGTGAACGCTAGAGGGATTTAAGTGCGAGTGGTGATCCTGTTTAGTTTAAAATCCCCTGACGTCAACTTAGACACCTTTGTGAGGGGTCTTGGCCTCAGCAGTAAATTTCTCGATAGTGAATTAGAAGAACTGCCAGTAAGCGAGGACGAGACAGTACCCACCCCACACAGTGATATGGGGGACATAGTGGTTCCGGCTAACCCCCTGTTTTACCCGAATTGTATTTAGCTAATACAGCTTTGCGCAATATTCATGTTTTTAGGTCTGAGTTTGGGGAACCCATTTAAGAGTCTTAAAAGTGGTAGTATCCATACGGATCTAATTGACATTGTCCACTCCTATGTCAGAAAGATTCTGGCTGTTCTTGAAAATCATATTCAGGAGGTGAGAGGACGCGATAGTATAAGGGCAATCACAGTTAAAATAATTTTTGAATGCAAGGACAGGTGATTTGCACACGACTCACCTGCAAACGGTGACGAAAACACTTCACCCTGACTTGCTCAATTTTGAGGGTATTTTTTCAGATTGGGTAAGGGAAATTTTCAATACGAAGGATGGGTATAATGAAAATGGGAGCGAGTTGGTTGTATTCTTTATCGGAAAATTAGAAGTTAATATAACTAATTTTAAAAAGGAATTTGTTTTAAGAGGTTAAAGGGAGAGTAAGAAGCCTAATTTTTTGAAAACATAATTTAGAGGAGGGTAGGGGTGTTTAACATTTTCGTTTCAATACGGGCTTATAGTGTTTCAAGTATTCATTCCTTGTCGCGGGGCATAAACCTGAGGAAAATGATGTTAGTAAGACGCATTTGGACTGTTTGGCAGTTTATGGTGGTGAGGAGGGGGCAGAGTTTCCTATATTTGATTTTACTTGTTTAAAGGGGCATTATCCTGTAGCACCTAAGGGGATTGACATTTTGAGACGGCAAATGAATATTTAATGATTGGGGTTAGAGTGTTGCACTACCCATACAGCATATGAAGAAGGATAACTTACAGATAAAAAGGGTGTTTTATATTCCAAAAGAGCTCCGTTCATTGAGTCAGTGAAGCATTGGGCATGGCTTCTTTACGAACCTGCAAAAGAACATGATTCAATTGGACATTTCATCCCCATTCCACGTATTATCAGGGTTTTAAGTGAGGGTAAAAGGGGTCGCAATGGGACCTGTAAAATTAAATAATCACTTGAAACCCTGCAAGGGTCATGGGTACCAATCTGTGGAGACGGTTGTGGGTGAAAATGGCATCTTGCGGCTCAAGATTTTTAGAACACACTCCTGCAGAGCGACAAGGTGGTATTAGACATCGATGCTGCAAACGTAGATGTGTACGACCCATCAAATTTGAATCGTGTCAAAGAACACAAAGCTATTTCAGTTTCCTTTGCCCGTGCGCAAAGAGACTGTAGTAATGCCATGCAATTGGTAGATGTAGTTGAGATATTGGATAGGAGATATTGTGTAGGCACAGCTCTGGTTGCACTAATTAAAATTGCTAATAATGCAATTTCACGGCTGCGCAACACACATTATCCAATGACTCTATCACCAGAAGATGAGTTGGCTATTAAAAATAGGAATATACGCTGGGTTTGTAAGAAAAAATTGTTGAGGGTAGTGGGGATATGAAAGACCGCAACCATGATCATTAAGGTGATCCTATTCAATCGGGAAGGAGTTGGGCATAAATATTGTAATGTAAATGTTAAGCCACAATCCTTTCTGCCGGTTTACAAGCACAATTCCAAAAACAAATTTGAAATTCATATTACCAGCGTTGGCACGTTTTCAGAACGGTGAAGTTGTAGATGGCACATGGGTAGATGTCTCTTTCGCATATAACATCATACCCAAATCATATGAGAAGTTGCTAGTCTAAGAACTTAAATGGAAAACAATTGATGATAATAATACATGCTTGAATAAATTCCCTTTCTTAGATTCCTATAGCCTTTTCCCCAAATCTTTAAGTCAACTCATTCAGGCACAAAAAGTGATGATTTTAATAGTTTCATTTCCTCAAACAGTATTTTCCAGATGATAAACGTAGGATTTATTAACTTGTAAGGGCATATACCCCTATGAGTACTACAACTCCACCTCGAGGCTATATGAGGAAAAATTACCACCCATCAAAGGGTCTTATGATTCTCTTCGCGACCGTCAATGTACTACTGCCTATTATGAATTTGCCAAGAGGATTTGGGCTAAGGGTGGGTGCAATAATGGGTTGGATTATTAAAAAATGTACCTTGCAAGTGATGTAGTGACGTTGTTGGATATTGTCTGTCAGAACATGGATAAAATTTATATGGAATTTGGGTTGGATATAGGGTACTATTTTAGACTCTTCGTCTGGTGAGGGATTTAATTCTTAAAATTAGTTATGTTAAAATAGGTCTGGTCACCAACGTGGATAAGCAGTCTTTTGTAGCGAGATACATGCGAGAAGGGTATGTTTTCCACGGGGATGGTATCCTTGAAACCGAACCTAATAACGTACCGGTGAAAAGTCGAAAACGGTTTTCTTGGATATGAATTCCCTTTATCCGTCGGCAATACCTCACTTTTATTTGCCGTATGGGAATTGCCAATAGCTTGACAATCCTTGTGCTCCAAATTTCCCCAGCATTCCCACTGTTGAGGAGACTGGACCACAAGGATGTTTTTTCGAAATTGATGGTGAAAAAGCTTTGGAACTTCGTGACTCGTTAAAGAGCTTTGTTTCCTCGTGCATAAAAAGACCGATGCCTGGGGACTATTTGAATCCCTATAATTTATCTTTGGTGGAGGATGGGGGTCTGCAATGGATACCTTCAAAACAAAAGCTTATTGCCGACCTTGAACCGAAACGGAATATTGTCACGTTCTTTTGCGGTGGATGCTGGCCAACGGTTTCAAGGTCACAAAGATACATAGAGCCCTCCAATTTGATCAGAAGCCATATATGAAGACGTTTGTTGACACTTTTTTAAGAAACGGTCTGAACAGAAAACAAAGGTCAAAAAAGAGAAACTTATTTTGAATTCAGCCTTTAGTAAAAATAGGCAAGCGTGTACGCAATAGGAGTCGTTGTGACGTTGTGACCGATCCAAAAGAATGTGCCTGAATCATTGCAGGCTCAAACTTCACATCTTTCACGATCATAGATTCTAATATGGTCCTCTTACATATGAAAAAAAAGAAATGTAGTTTTAAATAAAAACATTGCCACTGGTAGTGCTATATTTGAAATTTCAAAAAAACTCACGTTGAGGTTTTATTACAATTTGTGTAAGCTCCATTGGTTGGGGGATGGGCGAGTTCAGGTGTATTATGGAGACACTGATTTGCTCCTGTTGAAAGTTAAAACAGATAGTCTGTTGCACGATTTTGAAAATGGTACGCACATTAGCTCCCGAATGGACTACCCAAACTGGGAAGAGTCCATTTATCTGGAGCTAGTGAAGCGCCAATCCCCAGATCACTTGTTAATCTTGAAATCCGAGACAGGGAGTGACTTGGTATCCAAAGGTGTGTCTCCTGACAGCTGGACCAGCAATCTATTTCTAATATTATGATTCAGGAAATAGATTCTACGTAATTACCAATTCCACACATGGAAAATTCTCATGTCCTGCATACTAGAATAATTAAGCTATTGATTACGTGTTTCCTATTACTGAAAATCAATTACTAGAATTTGTTTATATTTGAAATGCCCCTGCTTGCTAAGTAATGCTTTTAGAAAGGCATTATAAACCCAGACAAAGCGATTCTTCACTTCTTAGAGATATGAACCTAGCATTTTTGAGGGTCCTTTTTAGAGAATTTCTAGAGATGTTTTCTAAGAGAATGATCTAATTTCACTCAAAATGTAGAGAAATGGGGGCACAATACATTTGACTTAATTCTATATTGTGTTAATTTTTTCTTGGTATTATTTTCTGTCAATTCCCAGCCTGTGACACTCAATGGCTGAACCGCCCCTCTAGCAAGCAATTCCAGATGGGGATCGGGGCTTGTTATTTGAGATAAATTTAATCCATATTAAGAGCTATTTCTGAAAATTTTGTGTTTCTTTGAGCCAAGACTACGGACCCTCGGTTGACAAGCGCACAGTTGAATAATGTTTTCTCTTCAAATTTCACATAGTCTCGTTAGAGGTAAATTTAAGCCATATTAAGATATTTTTGAGGACTTTTAATGAAAATTCCCCGTTTCTTTGAGCCAAGACTATAAACCTGGTTGACAAGCACACATTTGAATAATATTTCCTCTTCAAATTTCACATAATCTCGTTACAGGGAAATCGAACCTACATTCAGATATTTTTGAGGACTTTTAATGAAAATACCTCATTTTTTGACTAAGCGCTAAATGTCACTCCCCCCTCACTAAAAAAAATTCTTTAAACATCTCTCAGCTTAACTTAAAGCCTTAAATCATGTTAGTCCAAACGATTCACGCCACCGTGTCAACATATGGCTGGCCCACCCTTCTAGCAAGAAATTCCAGGGGGTAGGTTATTCGAGATACATTTAAACCATACTAAGAAACATTTCTGAGAGGTTTTAAAGGAAATCTAACGTTTCATTGAACCAAGAATATGCATATTCACGCCACAGTGACAATATGCTACTAACCCACACTGGCAACCAATTCCAGAGGGGAAGGGTTGCTATTAGAGATAAACGTTATTAAAAGTTATTTCTGAGGGCCTTAATGAAGCCCCTCATTTCTTTAACTGGGTGTTAGATTTCACTTGTCCTACCGCTAAAAAATTCATTTAACACCTCCCAACTTAACTTTAAGCTATAGGACATGTTAGTCCAAGCAATTCATGACATTGTTGAAATATGTGGCTACCCCAGGTCACCCTGATGATACATATTTTCATTCCTCAGACAATTTCTAGATATTTTCATGATAAAAAAATGCTTTAACTCCATTGGTTCTCTTTTTCGTAAGCATATCCTCTCATGGCGCCCCCAATACACATCACGCCACCATGGCATTACGCGGCCCCCCTCCGCCCCCCTTTGCATCTACGTGGCATCCGTCATAACCCATAGGATGTTTACATTTTCCTTACAAAATAAGCTTTTGAATCTAAAATTGAACACTGTTTTTATATGAACAACGGGACTTAGCTTTTCATTATTAGAACATGTTAGTCGTTGAAATTCACGCAGCTTAAAATTTAAAACATTTTTTGAACGACCCTACTCTTTATTACCAATGGTTTTATAAGAAATGGCTTCTTGGTAAAAAAAAAAAAGGTAAAGTATGCGGCACTAGACCCTTAAGGTCCAAACCGGCGGTGCTGATCTCCGTTTCGTGGCCCTTCAGCCAGGAAGTGCAATGAGGGGCTGGGGGCCAGCCAACCTATGCTTTCGCAAATGGCTTCTTGGTGGCACCCTCTGGCCCCCGTCATCATCATTTAAGCATATTCAGACGTTTGAATACCCCTATAGATATATTTTTATTTTCGTTGATATTATTTTCAGACAATTCCCAACCTTTGCCACACTATGACTTGTCTGTGGCACCCTCTGACACCACCCCATCATTCCTAAGACATTTTCAGACTTTTCTTCTTACAAATCACGGAATAAATCCATTGGTTTATGTTTTCGCAACCCAACCTTCCGTGACACTTAATGTCAATCCACACCACTGTGCCACACTATTACTGATCCTCTGGCACCCTTTAGCACCCACTCATCATTCTTAAGACATTTTACTTATAATTTCTTATTAAAAATATTTTATTAAATCTATTAATTCATTTTTTAGCAACCCAGACCTCCATGATACACCTTGTCAATTCACACAACTTTGCCACACTATTACTGGCCCTTTAGCACCGTCAACCACCACCTTGTCATTCATAAGACATGTTCAAGATATTTTCCAGATAAAAATCACACATTAAATCCATTGATTCATGTTTTCACAACCCGACCCTACGTGATACACCATGTCAAATCACAGCACCTTGCAACACTATTACTTCACTCTGGCACCCTCTACCACCAGCTCATCATTCCTAAGACATTGATACACCATGTCAATTCAAATCACTGTGCCTGACTATTACTGGCCCTCTGGCACCCGTTACCGCCACCTCATCATTCCTAAGACATCTTCAAGATATTTTCTAGTTGAAAATCACGCATTAAATCCATTGATTCATGTTTTCGTAACCCGACCTTACGCGATACACCACGTCGAATCACACCACCGTGCAACACTATTACTGCACTTTGGTACCCTCTACCACCACCTCATCATTCCCAACGAAATTTCCCAGATGTATTCTTGATATCTTCCAGATATTTACATGTTAAAAATCACGCATTAAATCCATTGATTCATGTCTTCACAACCCATCCCACCGTGATACATCATGTCAATTCACACCCCTGTGCCAAACTATTATTGGCACCGTGGCTTCCTCTATCACCCACTAATCATTCCTCAGATTTTTTTCAGAATTTTTCTAGTTAGAAATCCCTCATTAAAACCATTGTTTCATGTTTTCGAACCCCACCTCTCCGTGAAACACCATTTCGATTCACGTCACTTTGCCACAATATTACTGGACCTCTGGCATCTTCTACCACCCCCTCATTATTCCTAAGGCATCTTCAAGATATTTTCTAGTTAAAAATCACGCGTTAAATCCATTGATTCAAGCTTTCGCAACCCGACCCTACGTGATACACCATGTCGAATCACACAACCGTTGCACGCTATTATTACACTCTGGCACCATCTATCACCACCTCATCATTCCTAAAACATTTTCCAGATGTATTTTTGTTGAAAATCACGCATTACTTTCATCGATTCATGTTTTCGCAACCACACCATCCATGATAAATCATGTCAATTTACACAACCGTGCCAAACTATTACCAGCCCTCTGGCACTCCCTGGCACCCCTCATCACTCCTAAGACATTTTCCAGTTATTTTCATGATAAAAGTCATGCATTAAATCAATTAGTTTGTATTTTCGCAACCCAACCCTCTGTGATACACCTTGTCAATTCACACCACCATGTCACACTATTACTAGCCCTCTGGCATGCTCTATTACCCACTCATCATTCTTTAGATATATTAAAGATATTTTCTATTTAAAAATAACTCATTAAATCCATTAATTCATTTTTTCGAAGCCCAACCCTCCGTGATACACCATGTCGATTCATACAACTGTGCCACACTATTACTAGCCTTCTGGCACCCTCAACCACCAGATCATCATTCCTAAGACATCTTCTAGATATTTTCTTGTTAAAAGTCATGAATTAAATCCATTAATTCATGTTTTCGCAACCCAGCCCTCCTTGATACACCATGTTGATTCACACCACCGTGCCGCGCTATTACAGAACCTCTGGCACCCTCTAGCACTCATTCATCATTCCTAAGACTTTGTCCCGATACTTTCTAGTTAAAAGTAACGCATTAAATCCAATGATTTATGTTTTCGCAACCCAACCCTCCGTTATACACCATCTCGATTCACACTACCGTGTCACACTATTAGTGGCCCTCTGGCACCCTCTATCACCATCTCAACATCTGTAAGACATTCTTCGGATATGTTCTTGCTAAAGCTCACCCCTAAGACGCTCTCCAGATGTGTTGTAGTGAGAAATCACGCATTAAATCCATTCATTCATGTTTTTGTAACCCAAACCTCCGTGATACACCATGTCAATTCGCACCACCGTGTCACACTATTACGGGCTCTCTAGTACCCTTTGCACCTCTCATCACTCCTAAGACATTTTCCATTTGTTTTAATGATAAAAATCATTAGTTCCATTAGTTCAATCCAATTCATTAGTTTGAGTTTTCGCAGCCCAAACCTCCGTGATACACAATATCGATTCATGCCACCGTGCAAAAATATGACTGCTCCTTCGACACCCTCTGGTACACCTTCATCATTCCTAAGCCATTTCTAGAATTTTCTGTAATAAAGTGATAACCAATCCCGCTAACCCTGATGCTGACCCTCGGTTACAACGGTTCCACCTCCAATTCTGCTGACTTCCACCCTGGTTCAACCGATTCCACCTCTCACTAAGACCCCTCCGATCTCAACTTCTAATCTGGCTCCGGTTTCGTCAGTCCCAGATTTCCCACTTCTGCCCCCAACTCCACAGTTCCCATTCCGCAAATTCCGCTCTAAATTCTGCCAATTCTATGATTTTGTTTACAGCTACCTTCGTGGTAATCTATGGCTGGCAAATAGCTCCATTCTGGTACACATTATCACGCAAAAGCGTTTTTCAGACTTTTTCGCGCAAAAACAACTTTATAAACTAAAATAACCATGTTTTTCTGTGAATAAGGGAAACTTGCTATTTTATTATTAGATTGCAAGGTTCAATGACAATTCCCAGTTTATGTCACTCATTGGTTAGCTGGTGACACCCTCTGCCGTCTATTATATCATCTAAAGCATTTTCAGCCATTTTCCTGAATAAATATACATTTACACTAGAATTGAACATTTAAAATTAATAAAAAATCATCAATAATCTCTCTTCTGATGAGTCCTGCCAATTGAGGCCAGCATGGCACAATGTACCATCCCTTTTTCACCATCTGGCGTATATCACAAATTCTTATTATAAAATACAAAATACTTATTATAAAACAAAAAGTAATTCTTACAAAACAAAAATACATCCTAAGATTTCACGCATTCTTATTAACAAACAAAAATATTTCTTACACAACAAAAACAATTCTTACAAATCGAAAATACATCCTAGAAAAACACAAGCGGCTCTTAGAAAATACAAAATACATCCTAACAAATCAGATATAATCAGATTGGTCTTACAAAATACAAAATATTGGTCCAGGAACAAAAAATACTTCTTACAAAGTAAAAAATAATTCATACAAAACTAAAATCCATCCTAAAAATCACTAAAACTTCTTAAAAAATACAAACTACTTCTTACAAAGCCAAAAAAATAAGTCTTACAACACAAAACTATATCCTTAAAAATCCTATTCTTCTTAAATAATACAAAATACTTCTAACGAAGAAAACAAATTCTTACAAAACAAAATACACCCCAAAAGATAACAAATTCTTTTTACAAAATACTTCTGACAAAATAAAAAGTAATTCTTACAAAATAAAAATACATCAAAAGAAATCACAAATTCTTCTTACGAAGCAAAAATAATTCTTACGAAACGAAAATACATCGTAAACAATGCCAACTGATTCTCACAAAATACAAAATACATCCTAAGAAATTCGAGATTGTTCTTACAAAATACAAAATACTTGCTAGAGAACAAAATATACTTGTTACAAAACAAAAATTATTCTTATAAAACAAAAATACGTTATAGACAATCACAAATTCTACTTACAAAATACTTCTTACAAAACAAAAAATAATTCTTACAAAACAAAGATACAACCTGAGAATCACAAATTATCTTACGAAACAAAAATAATTCCTACAAAATGAAAATACATACTATACAATCCCAAACGGTTCTTACAAAATACAAAAACATCCTAACAAAGCAGAGAATGTTCTTACAAAATAAGAAATACTTGCTACAAAACAGAATATACTTCTTAAAAAAAAATTCTTTTTACAAAACAAAAATAAGTCCTAAACAAACACAAATTCTACTTACAAACAATTTCTTACAAAACAAAAAATAATTCTTACAAAACAAAGATACAACCTAAGAATCAAAAATTCTTCTTACGAAACAAAAAGAATTCCTACTAAACGAAAATACATACTAAACAATCTAAAACGGTTCTTCCAAAATACAAAAACATCCTAACAAAGCAGAGAATGTTCTTACAAAGTAAGAAATACTTGATACAAAACAGTAAATACTTCTTACAAAGCAAAAATAATTCTTATGAAACAAAAATAAATCCTAACAAATAACAAATTATTCTTACATTATACAAAATACTTCTTACGAAACAGAAAATTCCTACAAAATAAAACCTCCTAAGAAATCACAAATTCTTCCTAAGAAGCAAAAATAAATCTTAAAAAATGAAAATACGTCCTAAACAATGACAAACTGTTCTTAGAAAACACAAAAAACATCCTAAAAAATCAGAGATTGTTCTCACAAAATATAAACTACTTGCTACAAAACAAAAAAAATACTTGTTTCAAAACAAAAAAATAATTCTTAAGAAAAAAAAACATCATAAGAAATCTCAAGTTCTTCTTACGAAGCAAAAATAATTCTTACAAAACGAAAATACATCGTAAACAGTCACAAGTGGTTCTTAAGAAATACAAAATACATCCTAAAAAAATCAGAGTTTGTCCTTACAAAATAAAAAACAAAAAATACTTCTTACAAAGCAAAAAATAACTCTAATAAAACAAAAATACATCCTAAGCAATCACAAATTCTACTTACAAAATACAAAAGACTTCTTAAAACACAAATAATAATTCTTACTAAACAAAATACATCCTAAGAAATCACAAATTCTTCTTACGAAGCAAAAATAATTCTTACAAAACAAAAATACATCGTAAAAAATCACAAGTGGTTCTTAGATAATATAAAATACATCCTACAAAATCACAGTTTGTTCTCACAAGATACAAAACAAAACATACTTCTTACGAAGCAATACTTCTTACAAAACAAAAAATAATTCTTTTAAAACAAAATACATCCTGAAATTCTCCTGAAATACATCCTAAAGAAATCTGAGATACTTCTTACAAAATACTTCTTACAAAACAGAAAATACCTCCTACAAAGCAAAAAATAATTCTTACAAAACAAAATTAAATCCTAAAAAATCACAAATTCTTCTTACGAAACAAAAATAATCCCCAAAAAACGAAAATACATCCTATACAATCCAAAACGGTTCTTACAAAATACAAAATACATCCTAAGAAAGTAGAGAATGTTCTTACAAAATAAAAAATACTTGTTACAAAACAATAAATACTTTTTAAAAGGCAAAAATTATTCTTACAAAAAAACACATCCTAAGAAATCGCAAATTCTTCTTACGTCATACAAAAATACTTCTTACGAAATAAGAAATTCCTACAAAAACAATTCATACTAAGAGGTCACAAATTCTTCTTAAGAAGCAAAAATAATTCTTACAAAAGAAAATACATTCTAAACAATGGCGAACTGTTCTTCGAAAATACAAAATACATCCTAAAAAATCAGAGATTGTTCTTAAAAATTACAAAATATTTGTTACAAAATAAAAATACTTCTTGCAAAACAAAATATGCTTCTTACAAAGCAAAATATAATTTTTACAAAACAAAAAAACATCCTAAGAATTCACAAATTCTTCTTCCTTCATACAACATACTGTTTACGAAAAAAAAATAATTTTTACAAAACAAAAATCCATCCTAAGAAATCAGAGAATCTTCTTACAAAACACAAAATACTTGTTAGAAAAAAAGTCTCTTACAAAACAAAAAAATAATTCTTACAAAACAAAAATACATCCTAAGAAATCCCAAATTCTTATTACAAAATAAAAAATACTCGTTACAAAAGAAAAATTCGTTTTACAAAGCGAAAAAAATCTTACACAACAAGAATAAATCCAAAGAAATCCCAAATTCTACTTACGTCATTCAAAATACTTGTTATGAAAAAAAAATATTGCAAAACAAAACATATATCGTAAAAAATCAGAGATTCTTCTTACAAAAACACTTCGTACAAAGCAAAAAAATTATTCTTACAAAACAAAAATACATCCTAAGAAACAACAAATTTGTATTACAAAATACAAAATACTTCTTCGAAACAAAATAATTGTTATAAACGAAAATATGTCCTAACAATCACAAACTTTTCTTACAAAATACTTCTTACAAAATAAAAATTCTTCTTAAAAAACAAAAACAATCCTTAAAAAACGAAAATACATCCTATAAGATCACAAATTATTCTTACTGAATACAATATACTTCTTACGAAACAAAAATAATTCTTACGAAACAAAAATACATCTTAAGCAATTACAAATTCTTATTACAAAACAAAAAATACTTCTTAGAAAACCAAACTAATTCCTACAAATTAAAAATACATCCTAAAAAATCAGATATTGTTATTAAAAATATATGCTGCCATCATTTCATTTTTCCTCATAGATGACGACACGTTTTTGAAAATCTCAAGTGTTTAGACTTAGAGACATACGAAGTGGGAATGTATCAAGATTCAAATGATTGCATTAATGTTAGGTTCATTTAGGCTCACTTAGCGTGCCCCCGCTGAACTAAGTGAAGCTAAATGAACCTAACTTGAATGCAATTATTTGAATGTTGATAGATTCCCACTTCGTTTGTCTCTAACTCTAAATACTTGAGATAGTTAAAACGCGTCGTCAGCTACGAGTGTAAATGAATGGACGGCAGTAGTAGGAATGTTTCATTTTGTAACAACAATTTCTTATTTTTTAGGATGTATTTTTGTTTTGTAGGAATTATCTTGGTTTGTAAAAAGTAGTTTTGTTTTGTAATAAGACTTTGTGATCTTGTAGGATGTGTTTTTATTTTGTAAGAATTCTTTTTGTTTTATCAGAATTTTTTGTTTTGTTTTGTAACAAGTATTTTGTAAAAAAAAGTTTGTGATTGTTAGGATGTATTTTCGTTTTGTAAGAATTATTTATTGTTTTGTAAGAAGTAATTTGTATTTTTTAAGAGAAATTTACGATTTCTTAGAATGTATTTTTTTTAAGAATTATTTGTTTGTGTTTTGTTAGGTGTTTTGTATTTTGTAAGGATAGCTTTTTGTTTCGTAAAAAGTATTTTGTAGAAGAAATTTTTTGGCTTTGTAAGAAGTATTTTTTGTTTTGTAACAAGTATTTTATATTTTAGAATCAGAGTTTGTGATTTCTTAGGATATATTCTTGTTTTGTAAGAAGTAAATTTTTTTGCAAGAAGTATTTTGTAAGAAGAATTTGTGATCTTTTGGAGTGTGTTTTTTTGTTTTGTAGGGTTTTGTAACAAGTAATTTGAATTACGTAAGAAGAATTTGAGATTTCTTAGGATGTATTTTTGTTTTTTAAAAATAATTTTTACTTTTTAAGAAGTATTTTATGTTTTGTAACAAATATTTTTTTATTTTGTAAGAATATTCTCCGAGTTTTTAGGATGTATTTTGTATTTTGTAAAAACCGTTTGTGATTTTTTACGGTGTATTTTCGTTTTGTTGGGATTTTTTTTTTCTCAAGAAGAATTTGTGATTTTTTAGGATGTATTTTGTTTTGTGAGAAGTATTTTTTGTTTTATAAGAAGTATTTTGCATTTTGTAGGAAGAATTTGTGATCTTTTGGGATATATTTTGGTTTCGTAAGAAGTATTTTGTAATAAGAATTCGCGGTTTCTAAGGATGTATTTTTGTTTTGTTAGAATTATTTTTTTGCTTTATAAGAAGTATTTTTTGTTTTGTAGAAAATATCTTGTATTTTGTAAAATGTATCTCTGATTTCTTAGAATATATTTTTGTTTGTAAGAATTATTTTTTGATTTGTAAGAATTATTTTGTATTTTGTAAGAAGAATTTGTGTTGGTTTAGGATATATTTTTTAAAGATTATTTGTTGATTTGTAAGAAGTATCTTTTATTTTCTAAGAAGAATTTTCTATTTTGTAAAAACAATCTCTGATTGCTTAGGATGTATTTTGTATTTTGTAAGAACCACTTGTAATCGTTTATGATGTATTTTCGTTTTGTAAGAATTATTTTTGCTTCTTAAGAACAATTTCTGATCTCTTAGGATGTATTTTTTTCTGTAAGACTTAGTTTTTCTTTTGTAAGAAGCATTTGGTAAGAAGAATCTGTGATCTTTTGGAATGCATTTTTGTTTTGTAAGATTTTTTGCTTCTTTAAAAATATTTGTATGATGTAAAAGGAATCTGATATTTTAGGATGTATTTTTTTGTAAGATTTTGTATGTTTCGTAAGAAGTGTGTTGTATTTTATAAAAAGAATTTGTGATTGTCAGGATGTATTTTATTTTTTAAGAGTTAATTTTTACTTTGTAAGAAGTATTTTTTGTTTAGAAATAAGTCTTTTGTATTTTGTAAGAATAATATCTGATTTTTAAGGATGTGTTTTGTAAGGACAAATTGTAATTATTTAAGATATATTTTCATTTTGAAAAATATTTGTAAGAAATATTTTTGTTTTGCAATAAGAATTCGTGAATTCTTAGGATGTTTTTTGTTTTGTAAGAATTATTTTTTGTAAGAAGTATTTTTTATTTTGTAAGAAAAATTTGTGATCTCTTAGGATGTATTGTTGTTTTGTAATAAGAATTTATGATTTCTCAGGATGTAATCTATTGTGCCGCGCTGGCCTCAATTAGCAGGACTCATCAGAAGAGACATTATTGTGGGTTTTTCATTAAGTATAAACCATCGATTCTAGTGTAAACGGATATTTTTGCAGGAAAATGGCTAAAAATGCCTTAGGTGTGATAATGCACGCAAGAGTGTATCACATGCTAGCCATTGAGTGCCATAAACTGGCAACTACCACCTAACATTGCAATTTAACAATAGAATGGCTATTCAAGTTTCCGCTATTCAAATAAAAAACAATGGTCATTTTAGTATATAAGGTTATTCTTGCAGGAAAAAGGTTGACTAACCCTTAGGCATGATAATATGAGCCAAAGGGGTGCCGTTTACCAGCCATGGATTACCACGGAGGCAGCCGCATACAAAATCATGTAATTGGCGGAACTTGGAGCGGAATTGCTGGAATCAGAATTGGGGCCAGAAGTTGGGAATCAGGTACTGACGCAACCGGAGCAGGATTTGAAGTTGGAATCAGAGGGGTCATAGTGGGAGCTGGAATCGGTTGAACTGGGGTGGAAATCAGCAGAATCGGAGGTGGAATCGTTGTAACAGGAGGTCAGAAGCTGGGGAAGCGGGGTTGGTGATCACAATATTAAAAAAACACTCTAAAAATGTCTTAGGAATGATGAGGGGGTGCCAGAGGGTGGCAAAGGGATAGTCATAGTGTGGCATGATAGCATGAATTGACATGGTGCGTCACGGAGGGCTGGGTTGCTAAAACACGAACTAATGGATTAAATGCATGATTTTTATCATGAAAATATCTGAAAAATGTCTTAGGACAGATAAAAGGTGCCAGAGGGCCAGTAATATTGTGGCAGGGTGGTGTGAATTAACATGGTGTATCACGGAGCGTGGGGTTGAAAAAACATGAATCAATGGATTTAATGTGTGATTTGTAATAAGCAGATATCTGGAGAATGTCTTAGTAATTTGGAGGTAGTGGTAGAGGGTTCCAGAGGGTCAGTAATAGAGTGGCGCCGTGGTATGATTGGACATGGTGTATCACGGAGGGTTGGATTGTGAAAGCACGAATCAATGGACTTAATGGGTGATTTTAACTAGAAAATATCTGGAAGATGTCTTAGGAATTATTAGGTGGTGGTAGAGGGTGCCAGAGGGCCAGTAATAGTTTGACACAGTGGTATGAATTGACATGGTGTATCACGGAGGGTTGGGTTTCGAAAGCATAAATCAATGGATTTAATTCGTGATTTTTAACAAGAATCTGGAAAAGGTCTTAGGAATGATGATTTGTTGCTAGAGGGTGCCAGAGGACCAGCAATAGTGAGGCAGGGTTGTGGGAATTTACATGATGTATCACGGCCAGTTGGGTTGCGAAAACATGAACCAATGCATTTAATACGTGATTTTCTACAAGAAATATCTTTAAATGTCTTAGGAATGATTAGGTGGTTTCAGAGGGTGCCACGGACCAGTCATAGGGTAGGCACAGGTTAGGAATTGTCAGAAAATGATATCAGCAAAAAAAATATATATATCTATTGGGGTATTCTGATTGTCAGAAAACACTTAAATGATGATGACGGTTGCGGCAGGGTGCCACCATGCAGCCAATTTTTATAGAACCTTTGGAAATAAGGAGAGGGCACGCTCCAAAAATGTTTTAAATTTTAAGTGGCAAGAATCACCAGGACTAATATATTCTAACAATGGATTGCTAAGTCCTGCTGTTCAAATAAAAACAATGTTCAATTTTAGATTTATAAGCTTGTTTTTGAGAAAAAGGTTGAAAATGTCCTAGGGGTGATGACGGATGCCACGTGGATGCCACGGAGACAGCGTGTAATACCATGGTAGTGTGAAGCATTTTGGGGCCAACGAGAGAGGGTTTTCGTACGAAAAAACGAACCACTGGAATTAAAGCATATTTTTATCATGAAAATATATGGAAAATTTCCTAGGATTGATAATAAATATCATCGGGGTGCCATGTGGAAGCCCCATATTGAAATGGGAGCGTAAAGTGTTTGGACTAACTTGCTCTATAGCTTAATATTAAGGTGGGGGTGTTAATTGAATTTTTCGGCGATTGGACGAGTGAAATCTAACACCCAGTCAAAGACATGAGGGGTTTCATTAAGACCCCTCAGAAATTACTTAGTATGGCTTAAATGTATCTCTAATAGCAACCCTCCCCCTCTGGAATTGGTTGCTAGGGTGAGATAGCCACATATTTTTTTGGTGACAAGAATACACATAGTCTTGGTTCAAAGAAGCATGGCATTTCCATGAAAACCTCTGAGAAGAGCCTCTTAATATGGTTTAAATTTATCTCTAATAACAACCAATCTGGAATGACTTGCTAGAGAGCTGGGCCAGCAAACTGTTGTCATGGTGGCGAAAATTGTTTGGACTAACATGATCTACAGTTTAAAGTTAAGCTGATAGGTGATAAAAGAATTTATTTCGACTGACGGGGAGCGAAATTTAACGCTTAGTCGAACAAATTTGGTATTTTCATTAAAATCCCTCAAAAATATCTTAATGTGGCTTAAATTTACATCTAACGAGAATATGTGAAATTTGAAGAGAAAATATTATTCAAACGTGCGCTTGTAATCCGGGGTGCTTAGTCTTGGCTCAAAGAAACGAGGCATTTTCATTAAAAGTCATCAAAAATATCTTAATTTGGCTTAAATTTACATCTAACGATATTATGTGAAATTTGAAGAGAAAATATTATCTAAATGTGCGTTTGTCAACCGAGGGTGCAAAGTCCTGACTCAAAGAAACTCAACATTTCCAATCAAAGCTCTCAGAAATAGCTCTTAATATGGATTAAATTTATCTCCGATAAGAATTCCCCCCTCCCCCTCTGGAATTTCTTGCTAGAGGGGTGGGTCAGCCATTGAGTGTCACAGGCTGGGAATGGACCGAAAATAATACCAAGAAAAAATGAACATAATATAAAACTAAGTCACATGTCTTGTGCCCTCATTTATCCATATTTTGAGCAAACTTAGATCATTATCTTAGAAAATATCTCTAAACATTCTCTAAGAAGGAGTATTTTCCTATGTTTTAAACAAGTTTATATCATTCTCAAAGAAAATATCTCTAGAAAATCTCTAAGAAGGACCCTCCAAAATGCTAGGATTATATCGCTAAGAAGTTAAGAATCACTTTGTCTGGGTTTATAATACCCTTTCAAAAGCATTACTTAGCAAGCAGGTGCATTTCAAATATAGCCAAACTCTAGTAGTCGATTTTCCCCTCGGCATCTCAATTATTGAAGTCATAAGAAACACGTAATCAATAACATAATCATTCTAGTATGCAGGATACGGGAATTCTCCCCGTGTGGAATTTGTTATTTCGTGGAATTATTTCTTGAATCATCATGTTAGAAATAAATTGCTGGTCCAGCTGTCTACGGTGCAGTTCCATTGGATGGGAATGGTCCTTGCGAATCCTAATAGGGACAAAAATCATTAGAACAGAAAGTTTCTCTTAGAAAAACATATTAAAAGAAAAATGAAATCTAAAAAAGAACGCATTGAAAGAAAAATAAATCCCGAAGAAATAAATGCCTTGAAAGAAAAAGGAAAAAAATATCTTGAAAGAAAAAGAGATCCCAAAGAAAAAAATGTCTTAAAGTATTATGGAACACCGATTTATGTACCGTAACTACGTAGTATCCTACATGAGCACTGGCATTATAAAACGTCCCACGTGTGCACTGTCAATATGTAACACCCATTTGCGCCCCCCGTCATTATGTATCACCCATGTGTAAGATTGCATCACATTCCACGTGCGCACCGTCATTACGTACGTGCGCTGTCATTACGTAAGGCCCACGTCTGCCCGCCTTCATTACGTAACATGCACATGTATGAGTGCGTCACATCCCACGTGTGCCTCCTGTCATTAGGTAACAACCCTATGTGCTCCTCATCAGTTACAAGTGGGGTTCCTCACGGGCCCCAAGTCTAGCATGTTGCGTGAGATTGCGTCACTCCCAATAAATCCATCAAGTCACACAAGATTGCGTCACCCTGAACACCATTTACATAGCATGCACCTGCGTCTCTTAGTTCCCTATGACGTAACATGCACCTGCACCTCTTAGTTCCCTAGGACCTAAGAAACACCTGCTAGCTGTCGCGGAATGACGGGATAGGGATTTTGTGGAACCAAGGGATAGGGGTGTTGTGAAATCCATCGTTGTGTACGTTTTGGAATCCATGGATATGGACGTTGCGGAAAGTAGAGTAAGAGGTACCATTTTGCCAACGCCCCTGTACCAGACAGGTTTCTGGTGGGTATAGTCTGGTTTGGTGGGTACAATCTGGTTTGGTGGGTATAATCTGGTTTGGTGGGTATAATCTGGTTTGGTGGGTATAATCTGGTTTGGTGGGTATAATCTGGTCTGGTGGGTATAATCTGGTCTGGTGGGTACAGTCTGGTTTTTTTGGGGGGATTCCCCGCCTGTTCCTAAACATTGCAAAAAAGATAACAGATGTCTGAAAACCCAAACAGCTAATTAACTATTCTAATTCATGATTTCAGGCACGTCAAATCACGAAATACTAAAGTTAACTTCTCAAATAATAAACCCCATTTAAAAAGGGGTAATGAGATTTGCAAATTGAACACTATGAACGATATTAATTAATGCTTTGAATAATAGGAGTTTGAATGATTCTAATTAGTGATTAAAGGGTTCATGATAAAAAAAAAAATTTTGTAGTTATTTTCGTTTTTGCTTTATTGTTCGACTTGATGACAAAAAAAAAACATTTTGAAACTAAAGAAAACCTTACAATTTAGTAAATTGTCAAACAATGTCAAAATGTAATCTCTTATTTATACGTTATATCTTGGAAATTAAGCCTCTTCTTATCATTATTCTGCAATTCAAATGCTTAATACCCCAAGTATATGCGAGTCAAATTTCACTTTAAAGTGCTGGCGTATCTGATGAAATAATTTAGGCACTATTCTAGTTTTTCTAAACCAGTATTGCCTATAACTTAATTTACGTAGACAATGAACGATATTAATTAATGTTTTGAATAATTGGAGTGTGAATGATTCTTATTAGTGATGGGATTGTATCAGTGGAGAAAAAAAAGGATTAAACTGATTAGCAGTTAAGGTAACCCCGAAGGATTTGTTAACTCAGTTAATTTGTTATAAATTTTAAACAACATCGGCCTTCGAAAAATGCAGAACTAAGAATCGAAAATGTTTCATTAACATTTGCAAAAAAAGGGGTAATGGATGTTGTAAAGTGGGGGTGAGGTAGTGATAAGGTGATGTCTTATACCCAATTGATTTTTCGGAGAGCACTGTCAATTTAAAATAGTTTAGAAATAAAAAAATTAACAAGAAATGGCTGAAAAGTGTTTTGAGGGAGATGGGTTGCGTGGAGGGTTGAGTTGCACGAGGGTTCAGTTAAAGGGAAATACAGTTACACGGGGATTTAGTTAAATTGGGTCGAGTTGCACGAGGGTTCAATAGCACGAGAGTTCAGTAGCACGGGGTTTCAGTTGTACAGGGTTTCGGTTATACAGGGGTTCAGTTACATGGAGGGTTCAGTTGCACGGGGGGTTGAGTTAAATGGGGCTTGAGTTGCACGAGGGTTCAGTTAAAGGGATACAGTTACACGGGGGTTTAGCTAAATTGGGTCGTGTTGCACGAAGGTTCAGTAGCACGAAGGTTCAGTAGCACGAGGGTTCAGTTGTACAGGGTTTCGGTTTTACAGGGGTTCAGTTACATGGAGGGTTCAGTTGCACGGGGGTTGAGTTAAATGGGGCTTGAGTTCCACGAGAGTAGACTATAAATACGGCTTTTGCGTCTTTCTGAACTTTCTATGAGAGGCGGGGGTAAGTATTTAGTTTAAATAATTCTAAGAGGAGATCTAACGCTCCCTTCGTTCCCCAATTTCTGCAAGCAGGGAGGGGAGGGGTCAATTTTGGAGGGAAAGCCAAAAATACTCAGAATCGAAAATAAACAGGATCTGCCTCAAGGGTATGGCTCAAAGACCATTCGTTCCTCCAGGTATGCGGGGCCGGAGAAGTGGGGGGTCAATTTTGGAGGGAAAACTAAAAATACTCAGAAAGTTCATTTTGAATTTCTTTCATTGAAATGCAAGAGTTGGAATATTTCAGTAGTGTTTTGCTGTGCTTTTCCTTGTCACAGTTACATTCTGTTGATTTTCATAGTTCATTTTGAATTTCTTTCATTGAAATGCAAGAGTTGGAATATTTTAGTAGTGTTTTGTTGTGCTTTACCTTGTCACAGTTACATTCTCTTTATTTTTCGAAGTTCATTTTTAATTTCTTTCGTGAAATGCAAGAGTTGGAATATTTCAGTAGTGTTTTGTTGTGCTTTACCTTGTCACAGTTACATTCTGTTGATTTTCATAATTCATTTTGAATTTCTTTCATTGAAATGCAAGAGTTGGAATATTTCAGTAGTGTTTTGTTGTGCTTTTCCTTGTCACAGTTACATTCTCTTGATTTTTCGAAGTTTATTTTGAATTTTTGTCGTGAAATGCAAGAGTTGGAATATTTCAGTAGTGTTTTGTTGTGCTTTACCTTGTCACAGTGACATTCTGTTGATTTTCATAATTCATTTTGAATTTCTTTCATTGAAATGCAAGAGTTGGAATATTTCAGTAGTGTTTTGTTGTGCTTTACCTTGTCACAGTTAAATTCTCTTAATTTTTCAAAGTTCATTTTGGATTTATTTCATTGATATAAAAGAGTTGTATTATTTCAGTAGTGTCTTGTAGTGATTTACATTGTCATTGTTGCAAACTCTTTATTGTTTGATGTACATTTTGAATTTCTGTTTTGAAATTCAAGAATTGTAATATTTAAGTAGTGTCTTTTCGTGGTTTACCTTGTCACAGTTACATTCTGTTGATTTTCCTAGTTCATTTTGAACTTCTTTAATTGAAATGCAAGAGTTCGAATATTTCAGTAGTGTTTTGTTGTGCTTTACCTTGTCAGAGTTACATTCTCTTAATTTTTCAAAGTTCATTTTGAATTTCTTTCGTGAAATGCAAGAATTGGAATATTTCAGTTGTGTCTTGTCGTGGTTTACCTTGTCACAGCTACATTCTCATGATTTTTCAAAATTCATTTTGAATTTCTGTCGTGAAATGTAAGAGTTGGAATATTTCAGTAGTGACTTGTTGTGCTTTATCTTGTCACAGTTACATTCTCTTGATTTTTCGAATTTCATTTTGAATTTGTGTCGTAAAATGCAAGAGTTGGAATATTTCACTAGTGACTTGTTGTGCTTTACCTTGTCACAGTTACATTCTCTTGATTTTTCGAATTTCATTTTGAATTTCTGTCGTAAAATGCAAGAGTTGGAATATTTCAGTAGTGTTTTGTTGCGCTTTACCTTGTCACAGTTACATTCTGTTGACTTTTATAGTTCATTTTGTATTTCTTTCATTGAAATGCAAGAGTTGGAATATTTCAGTAGTGTATTGTTGTGCTTTACCTTGTTAAACATATATTCTATTAATTTTTATAAGTTCATTTTGAATTTCTTTCGTAAAGTGCAAGAATTGGAATATTTCAGTAATGTCTTGTAGTGGTTTACCTTGTCACAGATACATTCTCATGATTTTTCGAAGTTCATTTTGAATTTCTGTCGTGAAATGCAAGAGTTGGAATATTTCAGTAGTGTTTTGTTGTTCTTTACCTTGTCAACGTTACATTCTGTTGATTTTCATAATTCATTTTGTATTTCTTTCATTGAAATGCAAGAGTTGGAATATTTCAGTAGTGTTTTGTTGTGCTTTACCTTGTCACAGTTACATTCTCTATATTTTTCAAAGTTCATTTTGAATTTCTTTCGTTGATTTGCAAGAGTTGTAATATTTCAGTAGTGACTTGTTGTGCTTTACCTTGTCAAAGTTACATTCTCTTGATTTTTCGAAGTTCATTTCGAATTTCTTTCGTGAAATGCAAGAGTTGGAATATTTAAGTAGTGTTTTGTTGTGCTTTACCTTGTCACAGTTACATTCTGTTGATTTTCATAGTTCATTTTGAACTTCTTTCATTGAAATGCAAGAGTTGGAATATTTCAGTAGTGTTTTGTTGTGCTTTACCTTGTCACAGTTACATTCTCTTAATTTTTCAAAGTTCATTTTGAATTTCTTTCGTGAAATGCAAGAATTGGAATATTTCAGTTGTGTCTTGTCGTGGTTTACCTTGTCACAGCTACATTCTCATGATTTTTCAAAATTCATTTTGAATTTCTGTCGTGAAATGCAAGAGTTGGAATATTTCAGTAGTGACTTGTTGTGCTTTATCTTGTCACAGTTACATTCTCTTGATTTTTCTAAGTTCATTTTGAATTTTTGTCGTAAAATGCAAGAGTTGGAATATTTCAGTAGTGAGTTGTTGTGCTTTACCTTGTCACAGTTACATTCTCTTGATTTTTCGAAGTTCATTTTGAATTTCTGTCGTAAAATGCAAGAGTTGGAATTTTTCAGTAGTGTTTTGTTGTGCTTTACCTTGTCACAGTTACATTCTGTTGATTTTCATAATTCATTTTGAATTTCTTTAATTGAAATGCAAGAGTTGGAATATTTCAGTAGTGTTTTGTTGTGCTTTACCTTGTCACAGTTACATTCTCTTAATTTTTCAAAGTTCATTTTGAATTTCTTTTGCGAAATGCAAGAATTGGAATATTTCAGTAGTGTATTGTCGTGGTCTACCTTGTCACAGCTACATTCTCATGATTTTTCAAAGTTCATTTTGGATTTCTTTCGTTGAAATGGAAGAGTTGGAATATTTCAGTAGTGACTTGTTGTGCTTTACCTTGTCACAGTTACATTCTCTTGATTTTTCGAGGTTCATTTTGAATTTCAGTCGTGAAATGCAAGAGTTGGAATATTTCAGTAGTGTTTTGTTGTGCTTTACCTTTTCACAGTTACATTCTGTTGATTTTCATAGTTCATTTTGAATTTCTTTCATTGAAATGCAAGAGTTGGAATATTTCAATAGTGTTTTGTTATGCTTTACCTTGTCACAGTTACATTTTCTTAATTTTTCAAAGTTCATTTTGAATTTCTTTCGTGAAATGCAAGAATTGGAATATTTCAGTAGTGTCTTGTCGTGGTTTACCTTGTCACAGCTACATTTTCATGATTTTTCAAAGTTCATTTTGAATTTCTGTCGTGAAATACAAAAGTTGGAATATTTCAGTAGTGACTTGTTATGCTTTACCTTGTCACAGTTACATTCTTTTGATTTTTCGAAGTTCATTTCGAATTTCTGTCGTGAAATGCAAGAGTTGGAAAATTGGGGTCTTAGTTCACCAGCCTGAATGGTGGAAATCCACTAGCTCAGTATTGGGATCTTAGTCCACCAGCCTGAAAGCTGGAAATCCACTAGCTCAGTATTGGGGTCACAGTCCACCAGCCTGAACGGTGGAAATTCACTAGCTCAGAATTGGGATACCTTGTCACAGTTACATTCTCTTAATTTTTCAAAGTTCATTTTGAATTTCTTTCGTGAAATGCAAGAATTGGAATATTTCAGTTAGTGTCTTGTCGTGGTTTACCTTGTCACAGCTACATTCTCATGAATTTTCAAAATTCATTTTGAATTTCTGTCGTGAAATGTAAGAGTTGGAATATTTCAGTAGTGACTTGTTGTGCTTTATCTTGTCACAGTTACATTCTCTTGATTTTTCGAAGTTCATTTTGAATTTTTGTCGTAAAATGCAAGAGTTGGAATATTTCACTAGTGACTTGTTGTGCTTTACCTTGTCACAGTTACATTCTCTTGATTTTTCGAAGTTCATTTTGAATTTCTGTCATAAAATGCAAGAGTTGGAATATTTCAGTAGTGTTTTGTTGTGCTTTACCTTGTCACAGTTACATTCTATTGATTTTCATAGTTCATTTTGAATTTCTTTCATTGAAATGCAAGAGATGGAACATTTCAGTAGTGTTTTGTTGTGCTTTACCTTGTCACAGTTACATTCTCTTAATTTTTCAAAGCTCATTTTGAATTTCTTTCGCAAAATGCAAGAATTGGAATATTTCAGTAGTGTATTGTCGTGGTTTACCTTGTCACAGCTACATTCTCATGATTTTTCGAAGTTCATTTTGAATTTCTGTCGTGAAATGCAAGAGTTGGAATATTTCAGTAGTGTTTTGTTGTTCTTTACCTTGTCAACGTTACATTCTGTTGATTTTCATAATTCATTTTGAATTTCTTTCATTGAAATGCAAGAGTTGGAATATTTCAGTAGTGTTTTGTTGTGCTTTACCTTGTCACAGTTACATTCTCTTAATTTTTCAAAGTTCATTTTGAATTTCTTTCTTTGAAATGCAAGAGTTGGAATATTTCAGTAGTGACTTGTTGTGCTTTACCTTGTCACAGTTACATTCTCTTGATTTTTCGAAGTTCATTTTGAATTTCTGTCGTGAAATGCAAGAGTTGGAATATTTCAGTAGTGTTTTGTTGTGCTTTACCTTGTCAAAGTTACATTCTGTTGATTTTCAAAGTTCATTTTGAACTTCTTTCATTGAAATGCAAGAGTTGGAATATTTCAGTAGTGTTTTGTTGTGCTTTACCTTGTCACAGTTACATTCTCTTAATTTTTCAAAGTTCATTTTGAATTTATTTCGTGAAATGCAAGAATTAGAATATTTCAGTTGTGTCTTGTCGTGGTTTACCTTGTCACAGCTACATTCTCATGATTTTTCAAAGTTCATTTTGAATTTCTGTCGTGAAATGCAAGAGTTGGAATATTTCAGTAGTGACTTGTTGTGCTTTATCTTGTCACAGTTACATTCTCTTGATTTTTCGAAGTTCATTTTGAATTTCTGTCGTAAAATGCAAGAGTTGGAATATTTCAGTAGTGAGTTGTTGTGCTTTACCTTGTCACAGTTACATTCTCTTGATTTTTCGAAGTTCATTTTGAATTTCTGTCGTAAAATGCAAGATTTGGAATTTTTCAGTAGTGTTTTGTTGTGCTTTACCTTGTCACAGTTAAATTCTGTTGATTTTCATAGTTCATTTTGAATTTCTTTAATTGAAATGCAAGAGTTGGAATATTTCAGTAGTGTTTTGTTGTGCTTTACATTGTCACAGTTACATTCTCTTAATTTTTCAAAGTTCATTTTGAATTTCTTTTGCGAAGTGTAAGAATTGGAATATTTCAGTAGTGTCTTGTCGTGGTCTACCTTGTCACAGCTACATTCTCATGATTTTTAAAAGTTCATTTTGTATTTCTTTCGTTGAAATGGAAGAGTTGGAATATTTCAGTAGTGACTTGTTGTGCTTTACCTTGTCACAGTTACATTCTCTTGATTTTTCGAGGTTCATTTTGAATTTCAGTCGTGAAATGCAAGAGTTGGAATATTTCAGTAGTGTTTTGTTGTGCTTTACCTTTTCACAGTTACATTCTGTTGATTTTCATAGTTCATTTTGAATTTCTTTCATTGAAATGCAAGAGTTGGAATATTTCAATAGTGTTTTGTTATGCTTTACCTTGTCACAGTTACATTTTCTTAATTTTTCAAAGTTCATTTTGAATTTCTTTCGTGAAATGCAAGAATTGGAATATTTCAGTAGTGTCTTGTCGTGGTTTACCTTGTCACAGCTACATTTTCATGATTTTTCAAAGTTCATTTTGAATTTCTGTCGTGAAATGCAAGAGTTGGAATATTTCAGTACTGACTTGTTGTGCTTTACCTTGTCACAGATACATTCTCTTGATTTTTCGAAGTTCATTTTGATTTTCCGTCGTGAAATGCAAGAGTTGGAAAATTGGGGGTCTTAGTCCACCAGCCTGAATGGTAGAAATCCACTAGCTCAGTATTGGGGTCTTAGTCCACCAACCTGAATGCTGGAAATCCACTAGCTCAGTCTTGGAGTCCCAGTCCACCAGCCTGAACGGTGGAAATTCACTAGCTCAGAATTGGGATACCTTGTCACAGTTACATTCTCTTAATTTTTCAAAGTTCATTTTGAATTTCTTTCGTGAAATGCAAGAATTGGAATATTTCAGTAGTGTCTTGTCATGGTTTACCTTGTCACAGCTACATTCTCATGATTTTTCAAAGTTCATCTTGAATTTCTGTCGTGAAATGCACAATTTGGAATATTTAAGTAGTGACTTGTTGTGCTTTACCTTGTCGCAGTTACATTCTCTTGATTTTTCTAAGTTCATTTTGAATTTCTGTCGTGAAATGCAAGAGTTGGAATATTTCAGTAGTGCTTTGTTGTGCTTTACCTTGTCACAGTTACATTCTGTTGATTTTCATAGTTCATTTTGAATTTCTTTCATTGAAATGCAAGAGTTGGAATATTTCAGTAGTGTTTTGTTGTGCTTTACCTTGTCACAGTTACATTCTCTTAATTTTTCAAAGTTCATTTTGAATTTCTTACATGAAATGCAAGAATTGGAATATTTCAGTAGTGTCTTGTCGTGGTTTACCTTGTCACAGCTACATTCTCATGATTTTTCAAAGTTCATCTTGAATTTCTGTCGTGAAATGCAAGAGTTGGAATATTTCAGTAGTGACTTGTTGTGCTTTACCTTGTCACAGTTACATTTTCTTAATTTTTCAAGTTCATTTTGAATTTCTTTCGTGAAATGCAAGACTTGGAATATTTCAGTAGTGTCTTGTCGTCGTTTACCTTGTCACAGCTACATTCTCATGATTTTTCAAAGTTCATTTTGGATTTCTTTCGTTGAAATGCAAGAGTTGGAATAATTCAGTAGTGACTTGTTGTGCTTTACCTTATCACAGTTACATTCTCTTGATTTTTCGAAGTTCATTTTGAATTTCAGTCGTGAAATGCAAGAGTTGGAATATTTCAGTAGTGTTTTGTTGTGCTTTACCTTGTCACGGTTACATTCTGTTGATTTTCATAGTTCAATTTGAATATCTTTCATTGAAATGCAAGAGTTGGAATATTTCAATAGTGTTTTGTTGTGCTTTACCTTGTCACAGTTACATTTTCTTAATTTTTCAAAGTTCATTTTGAATTTCTTTCGTGAAATGCAAGAGTTGGAATATTTCAGTAGTGTCTTGTCGTGGTTTACCTTGTCACAGCTACATTCTCATGATTTTTCAAAGTTCATTTTGAATTTCTGTCGTGAAATGCAAGAGTTGGAATATTTCAGTAGTGTTTTGTTGTGCTTTCCCTTCTCACAACCTTGTCACAGTTACATTCTCTTGATTTTTCGAAGTTCATTTTAAATTTCTGTCGTGAAATGCAAGAGTTGGAAAATTGGGGTCTTAGTCCACCAGCCTGAATGGTGGAAATCTACTAGCTCAGTATTGGGGTCTTAGTCCACCAGCCTGAATGTTGGAAATCCACTAGCTCAGTATGGGGGTCCCAGTCCACCAGCCTGAACGGTGGAAATTCACTAGCTCAGAATTGGGATACCTTGTCACAGTTACATTCTGTTGATTTTCATAGTTCATTTTGAATTTCTTTCATTGAAATGCAAGAGTTGGAATATTTCAATAGTGTTTTGTTGTGCTTTACCTTGTCACAGTTACGTTTTCTTAATTTTTCAAAGTTCATTTTGAATTTCTTTCGTGAAATGCAAGAATTGGAATATTTCAGTAGTGTCTTGTCGTGGTTTACCTTGTCACAGCTACATTCTCATGATTTTTCAAAGTTCATTTTGAATTTCTGTCGGGAAATGCAAGAGTTGGAATATTTCAGTAGTGACTTGTTGTGCTTTACCTCGTCACAGTTACATTCTCATGATTTTTCGAAGTTCATTTTGAATTTCTGTCGTGAAATGCAAGAGTTGGAATATTTCAGTAGTGTTTTGTTGTGCTTTACCTTGTCACAACCTTGTCACAGTTACATTCTCTTCATTTTTCGAAGTTCATTTTGAATTTCTGTCGTGAAATGCAAGAGTTGGAAAACTGGGGTCTTAGTCCACCAGCCTGAATGGTGGAAATCCACTAGCTCAGTATTGGGGTCTTAGTCCACCAGCCTGAATGGTGGAAATCGACTAGCTCAGTATTGGGGTCCCAGTCCACCAGCCTGAACGGTGGAAATTCACTACCTCAGAATTGGGATACCTTGTCACAGTTACATTCTCTTAATTTTTCAAAGTTCATTTTGAATTTCTATAGCTTTAATTCATTTTTAAAGGTTAATTTAGACGAAGGTACGTGCGCCCACGTAACCTCGTCTAAATTGACCTTAAAAAATGAAATAAAGCTATGTCGACTTTGCATATTTTATTAAACATGTCCGACAATTGATGCAGAAAAAGCATAGAGTTTGTTACTTACTTACTTAATTTTTTTTTTCCATAATTTCTTGAATTAAATTTCTGCATTGTGCATCCAACCCTAAGGTATTAAGTTGAAAATTTCAGGGTATGTAGAACTAAATCAAAAGGCAATACGTGCATCCATTTTTTCAAAAGTTACAACATTGAATTGGCAGAAGTTTTAATTAATTCAGAGCTCTTGTTGATTAGACGCTTCAGGCTGTATTGTCCTTTGGATAATAATCCCACTTTCCATGAAAAGGCACACTTCGATCTAAGAAAGGTGTAAGAAAGCAAATTTATATTGATTCCTATAAAAATTTGTTAACTCGATATAAAATATATCCCTAAAATAACTTTTGGAGTTACCATACGAAGGTCAAAAATATGGCTCGTGAGGGAATTGAACCCTCGACCTTTGCGTTATTAGCACGACGCTCTAACCAACTGAGCTAACAAGCCATTAAGAATATTAACTAAACAAAAACAGTATTATGAATTTTTTGAGGCAGAAAAATATGCTAATTATAAAAAAAGAAAATGCAAACAAAATTTATTAATAAGCCTTAAGCTATGCAAAGGATCGATTTTCTCGGCACCCAATCACCTCTTCAATTGCATTAAATAAAAAAAGTTTTTCCAACTGAAAGTAAGTAGCAATATTAAGACTTAAAACGAAGAGAAATTATTCCGTACATGAGGAGAGCTACCCCCTGTGACAAGGTAAAGCACATCAAGTCACTACTGAAATATTCCAACTCTTGCATTTCACGACAGAATTTCAAAATGAACTTTGAAAAATCATGAGAATGTAGCTGTGACAAGGTAAACCACGACAAGACACTACTGAAATATTCCAATTCTTGCATTTCGCGAAAGAAATTCAAAACGAACTTTGAAAAATTAAGAGAATGTAACTCTGACAAGGTAAAGCACAACAAAACACTACTGAAATATTCCAACTCTTGCATTTCAATGAAAGAAATTCAAAATGAACTATGAAAATCAACAGAATGTAACTGTGACAAGGTAAAGCACAACAAAACTCTACTGAAATATTCCAACTCTTGCATTTAACGACAGAAATTCAAAATGAACTTCGAAAAATCAAGATAATTTAACTGTGACAAGGTAAAGCACAACAATTCACTACTGAAATATTCCAACTCTTGCATTTCAACGAAAGAAATCCAAAATGAACTTTGAAAAATCATGAGAATGTAGCTGTGACAAGGTAAACCACGACAAGACACTACTGAAATATTCCAATTCTTGCATTTAACGAAAGAAATTCAAAATGAACTTTGAAAAATTAAGAGAATGTAACTGTGACAAGGTAAAGCACAACAAAACACTACTGAAATATTCCAACTCTTGCATTTCAATGAAAGAAATTCAAAATTAACTATGAAAATCAATAGAATTTAACTGTTACAAGGTAAAGAAAAACAAAACTCTACTGAAATATTCCAACTCTTGCATTTCACGACAGAAATTCAAAATGAACTTCGAAAAATCAAGAGAATGTAACTGTGACAAGGTAAAGCACAACAAGTCACTACTGAAATATTCCAACTCTTGCATTTCACGACAGAAATTCAAAATGAACTTTGAAAAATCATGAGAATGTAGCTGTGACAAGGTAAACAAGGACATGACACTACTGAAATATTCCAATTCTTGCATTTCACGAAAGAAATTCAAAATGAACTTTGAAAAATTAAGAGAATGTAACTGTGACAAGGTAAAGCACAACAAAACGCTACTGAAATATTCCAAATCTTGCATTTCAATGAAAGAAATTCAAATTGAACTATGAAAATCAATAGAATGTAACTGTGACAAGGTAATGCACAACAAAGCACTACTGAAATATTCCAACTCTTGCATTTTACGACAGAAAATCAAAATAAACTTCAAAAAATCAAGAGAATTTAACTGTGACAAGGTAAAGCACAACAAGTCACTACTGAAATATTCCAACTCTTGCATTTCACGAAAGAAATTCAATTGAAGCACAACAAGTCACTACTGAAATATTCCAACTCTTGCATTTCAATGAAAGAAATCCAAAATGAACATTGAAAAATCATGAGAATGTAGCTATGACAAGGTAAACCATGAAAAGACACAACTGAAATATTCCAATTCTTGCATTTCAAGAAAGAAATTCAAAATTAACTGTGAAAAATTGAGAGAATGTAACTGTGACAAGGTATACCAAGTCTGAGCTAGTGAATTTCCCCCGTTCAGGCTGGTGGACTGGGACCCCAATACTGAGCTATTGGATTTCCACCATTCAGGCTGGTGGACTAAGACCCCAATACTGAGCTAGTGAATTTCCACCATTCAGGCTGGTGGACTGAGACCCCAATTTTCCAACTCTTGCATTTCATGACAGAAATTCAAAATGAACTTCGAAAAATCAAGAGAATGTAACTGTGACAAGGTTGTGACAAGGTAAAGCACAACAAAACACTACTGAAATATTCCAACTCTTGCGTTTCACGACAGAAATTCAAAATGAACTTCGAAAAATCAAGAGAATGTAACTGTGACAAGGTAAAGCACAACAAGTCACTACTGAAATATTCCAACTCTTGCATTTCACGACAGAAATTCAAAATGAACTTTGAAAAATTGTGAGAATGTAGCTGTGACAAGGTAAACCACGACAAGACACTACTGAAATATTCCAATTCTTGCATTTCACGAAAGAAATTCAAAATGAACTTTGAATAATTAAGAAAATGTAACTGTGACAAGGTAAAGCACAACAATACACTATTGAAATATTCCAACTCTTGCATTTCAATGAAAAAAATTCAAAATGAACTATGAAAATCAACAGAATGTAACTGTGACAAGGTAAAGCACAACAAAACACTACTGAAATATTCCAACTCTTGCATTTCACGACAGAAATTCAAAATGAAATTCAAAAAATCAAGAGAATATAACTGTGACAAGGTAAAGCACAACAAGTCACTACTGAAATATTCCAACTCTTGCATTTCAACGAAAGAAATCCAAAATGGACTTTGAAAAATCATGAGAATGTAGCTGTGACAAGTTAAACCACGACAAAACACTACTGAAATATTCAAAATCTTGCATTTCGCGAAAGAAATTCAAAATGAACTTTGTAAAATTAAGAGAATGTAACTGTGACAAGGTAAAGCACAACAAAACACTACTGAAATATTCCAACTCTTGCATATCAATGAAAGAAAATCAAAATGAACTATGAAAATCAAGAGAATGTAACTGTTACAAGGTAAAGCACAACAAAACACTAATGAAATATTCCAACTCTTGCATTTTATGAGAGAAATTCAAAATGAACTTCGAAAAATCAAGAGAATGTAACTGTGACAAGGTAAAGCACAACAAGTCACTACTGAAATATTCCAACTCTTGCATTTTACGACAGAAATTCAAAATGAATTACAAAAAATCAAGAGAATGTAACTGTGACAAGGTAAAGCACAACAAGTCACTACTGAAATATTCCAACTCTTGCATTTCACGACAGAAATTCAAAATGAACTTCGAAAAATCAAGAGAATGTAACTGTGACAAGGTAAAGCACAACAAGTCACCACTGAAATATTCCAACTCTTGCATTTCAACGAAATAAATTCAAAATGAACTTTGAAAAATTAAGATAATGTAACTGTGACAAGGTAAAGCACAACAAAACACTACTGAAATATTCCAACTCTTGCATTTCAATGAAAGAAATTCAAAATAAACTATGAAAATCAACAGAATGTAACTGTGACAAGGTAAAGCACAACAAAACACTACTGAAATATTCCAACTCTTGCATTTCACGACAGAAATTCAAAATTAACATCGAAAAATCAACAGAATGTAACTGTGACAAGGCAAAGCACAACAAAACACTACTGAAATATTCCAACTCTTGTATTGCAATGAAAGAAATTCAAAATGAACTATGAAAATCAACAGAATGTAACTGTGACAAGGTAAAGCACAACAAAAAACTACTGAAATATTCTAACTCTTGCATTTCAATGAAAGAAATTCAAAATGAACTTTCTGAGTATTTTTAGTTGTCCCTCCAAAATTGACCCCCCACCGCTCCTGCCCCTCATAAATGGAGGAACGAAGGGTCTTTGAGCCTTCCCCTTGAGGCAGATCCCGTTTATTTTCGATTCTGAGTATTTTTTGTTTTCCCTCCAAAATTGACCCCACCCCTCCCTGCCCTCAGAAATGGGGGAACGAAGGGAGCGTTAGATTTCCTCTTAGAATTATTTAAACTAAATACTTACCCCCGCCTCTCACAGAAAGTTCAGAAAGACGCAAAAGCCTTATTTATAGTCTACTATCGTGGAACTCAAGCCCCATTTAACTCAACCCCCGTGCAACTGAACCCTCCATGTAACTGAACCCCTGTATAACCGAAACCCTGTACAACTGAACCCTCGTGCTACTGAACCCTCGTGCTACTGAACCCTCGTGCAACACGACCCAATTTAACTAAACCCCCGTGTAACTGTATCCCTTTAACTGAACCCTCGTGCGACTCAAGCCCCATTTAACTCAACCCCCCGTGCAACTGAACCCTCCATCTAACTGAACCCCTGTATAACCGAAGCCCTGTACAACTGAACCCCCGTGCTACTGAACTCTCGTGCTATTGAACCCTCGTGCAACTCGACCCAATTTAACTAAACCCCCGTGTAACTGTATCCCCCTTTAACTGAACCCTCGTGCAACTCAACCCTCCACGCAACCCATCTCCCTCAAAACACTTTTCAGCCATTTCTTGTTAATTTTTTTATTTCTAAACTATTTTAAATTGGCAATACTCTCCAAAACATCACTTGTGTATTATACAGTACACAATCACCCCATCTCCTCCAATTCGCAAATCCCATTATCCCTTTTTTTTTGCAAATGTTAATCAAACATTTCCGATTCGTCGTTAGGCATTTTTCCTAGACTGATGTTGTTTCAAATTTATAACAAATTACCTCAGTTAACAACTCCTTCTGGGTTACCTTAACTGTTAATCAGTTTAATCCTTTTTTTTCTCCACTGATACAATCCAATCACTAATTAGAATCATTCACATTCCTATTATTCAAAACATTAATTAATATCGTTCATTGTCTACGTAAATTGAGTTATAGGCAATACTGGTTTAGAAAAACTAGAATAGTGCCTAAATTATTTCATCAGATACGCCAGCACTTTAAAGTGAAATTTGACTCGCATATGCTTGGGGTATTAAGCATTTGAATTGCAGAATAATGATAAGAAGAGGCTTAATTTCCAAGATATAACGTATAAATAAGGGATTACATTTTGATATTGTTTGACAATTTAATAAATTTTATGGTTTTCTTTAGTTTCAAAATGTTTTTTTTGTCATCAAGTCGAACAATAAAGCAAAAACGAAAACAACTACAAAAAAATAATTTTTTTTATCATGAACCCTTTAATCACTAATTAGAATCATTCACATGCCTATTATTCAAAACATTAATTAATATCGTTCATAGTGTTCAATTTGCAAATCTCATTACCCCTTTTTAAATGGGGTTTATTATTTGAGAAGTTAACTTTAGTATTTCGTGATTTGACGTGCCTGAAATCATGAATTAGAATAGTTAATTAGCTGTTTGGGTTTTCAGACATCTGTTATCTTTTTTGCAATGTTTAGGAACAGGCGGGGAATCCCCAAAAACCAAAACCAAACTGTACCCACCAAACCAGATTATACCCACCAAACCAGATTATACCCACCAAACCAGACTGTACCCACCAAACCAGATTATACCCACCAAACCAGATTATACCCACCAAACCAGACTATACCCACCAAACCAGACTATACCCACCAGAAACCTGTCTGGTACAGGGGCCTTGGCAAAATGGTACCTCTTACTCTACTGCGGAGTCCATGGCTATGTGTGTTGTGGAATCCATAGGGTGGTCACTACTAATCGAAGCCAAATTACTTTAAAAACAACGAATCTCAAATCGTGGACAAAGAAATCTACAATTGGAAGATAAGCCACGGAGATGATAAAATCGTAAACGAAATCTGTGCTTAGAAGAGAAGCAACAGTGAGAATCAAAACGAGCCCAGATAGAAAACAAATCCTATAAAAGCAATGATTCCTTGATGCATTAATAGCAGGGAGGAGTTAAATTCCCGTCAGAACTTCTCAACACAGCTAAAATTGCTGATTTGACACCTCATGACTTGAAACTAGGGAATAACGCGATGATTGTGCTATTGAAAAATTAGAAAATCAAATATATGCAAGCCTGCCGTGTGTCGAGTGCCGGGGTCCGATACCATATGCATGGTCTAAAACCAGTAACCAAAGGTTTACAACCCCTTCTTTTTAGTATCACCCACGTCAACCCCTTTAGCAACCTAGCAAAGAGCAAACCATAGTCCGTAGTAGCCAAAAGTTTAAAAACGTGTTTTGAAAAAAGAAAACAATCTATGGTGAGAAAAATTGCCGATTGAAGCTGATTCAGAACTATTATTTCGATTAATCTTAATATAGGAATTTCGAAAGAGAGAATGAAACCCCTCTAAAATATTTTTACCTTCAGCTTATGCAATCATCTCCTCATCTGTAGTTCTGGTTCAACATACTTATAGACTCCGCTAGGGTACAAATTTGAATTTATTTGACAGCGCAAAGATAAGAAAGCTTTATATCTTCTTTGGACTTTCAGGCCAGTGAATCAAAGCCTTAAGTTGTAGCTTTCAATTATCAAATTTTGACTTTTTTCCTCACTTCTGTTTTTCGTTTTTTATTTACAATTTTTGGCAAATGATTTTAGGTGTCCTAAAATGTTGAATCCTAAGAAGCAAAAATAACAAAAGTATACTTCAGAGAAACTACAAATTTTCCACAGTAATGCAGCAGAAAAATTGGACTAGTAATGAATTGATTTTTTTGTAGATTATATTAACTACGCATCTAAAATTCGTTTAATGTCCTTCAGTTTTCTAAAATATCTATATATTTCATATATCATAGTATTTCATAGTCAATGGTGCTTCTATCTTCAAATTCTCTCAAATACCAAGGATAGTCTACCTCTCAGACTATTTATTTTTGGCCAAATTTTAAAGTTTCTTAGGGGAAGCTTAAGAGGGATGTGAAGCAAAACCTGTGCATGTATAATGCCCTAATTTAACTAAAACTCATGCAACTTCTTTAGTGTAATCGCCTTAAACCAAAAGTCTTGGTCTAAGTATCAATGTGAATGCTTCCAAAACCAAAAAATGAGAAAAATCAACAAAAAAATTGAAAGAAGGAAGATAAAACTTAAAACGAAAAAAAATTATTGCTTCGCAGTTTATGCAACATCTATTTGCAATATTGATGCTAAGAGGTTTTTTTTCCAAGTTTTAGAATTCTGGAAAACTAGCGCTTTACTGAGAACACAAAGTCAAAGCCAAAAAACACGAATAGGAGCAAAAAACAAGCACTCAACAGAAAACAAAATACTGATCTTTGAGGCTCTCGCAGTCTTTCACCGGCAACAAAATCAGTAATAATTAATACAATTTTTATTTTCTTAAAGTTTCAACTGAGATCAGTTTTCAGTAAAACGCTAGTTTTCCAGAATTCTAAAAATTTTATAAGTCAGTTTATTTGTACTAATATTGCAGATATTTGTTGCATACACTGCGAAGCAATTATTTTTGGTCGTTTTAAGTTTCATCTTCGCTCTTTAAGTTCATCAGAAAAACTTCGTTTTTTTTCTCAATTTATTATAAAGCGCACACACGAAGGACTTACAGCTTCGAAAAAAAGAAGAAGTATGAACCTTAATCCAACAGTTCGTGTCAACGAACTGCAAGTAAAGTGTGACCGGGGTTAAATGTAACCGAAGATCTAAAAAAAGGAAGTTTGACAACAATTGATATAGCAAAAGAATCGGATTTTTATGATGATTCCAGATATCCTGAAACCATGAAATTCTTAAAGTTTAACGTTGCGATTCAAAAGCTCCGACCCTGAGAAAATTTACGCTATTTTTGAAAAAGAGCGAAAACACAGCCAAGAGAACAAATGACATTGATGAAAATTACACCGTCAAATTCAGCACATTAGAGAACCGTATTGTAACTGTGTAACTGTGCTTAAATGTAACTGTGTAACTGTGCACATTAGAGAGACGTTTGTTTTTTTTTTCAAGGAGGAATATCACAAGTGCGTGTTAATTTGTTTGTTTGTGTTTTTTTTGGTCCCAGGGGTTATTACATCGAACCAATAATCCTAGAAAATCGAGAAATGTCTCATTTGAATGGAAATGGAAAGTTCCCGTGTTCTTTTTGAGTAGCCAAGAAGATTGTGCCACAGACAAGTAGCGTATTCTTCCCTTTTGTGGCACCGAACTACAATTTTTGACCCACAAAGGGAAAAGTTGCTATGCTTGAAGAGCTTCCCAGTTTTAGAAACCAAATGCGCCACGGTGGTTAATTAGTTCTTAAAGAGTCAAGCAGTCAATATAAAACAAACGGCTAATACAGGAATTCATTTTTAAGCTTCGATTAACCAATTTGTTTCAGATGATGTTTTATACAATCATATACAGTAATGTGCGGTTTCGCATCAGCTATTATGGAAGACGGCTAGTGGATCATTGCGTAGGTGGAGGGGGGAATGCCTGATTACTTAAAAAATTATATTTTTACGCCCAAATTTTCTGAACCCAAATTTTCTGACTTTCTATGAGCATTCAGGCAAACACAGAAGAGGGCGTCATGGAGTTTCGCATCAGCTATTATGGAAGACGGCTAGTGGGTCATTGCGTAGGTGGAGGAGGGAATGCCTGATTCCTCAAAAAATATATTTTTACGCCCAAATTTTCTTACCCCAAATTTTGTGACTTTCTATGAGCAGTTGGACAAACACAGAAGAGGGCGTCATGGAGGAGGGCGGGTTAAATTAATAGGCCTATCTAATCTCCCTTCCTTTCGATTAAGACTAAATATAGGTGCTGCGGGAATTATAGCTCCCTTCATTTTGAAAAAAAAATTTTCTTTCTAACATAAAATATTACAGTCAAATACTTACCAGCACAAGAGGGGGAGGTATCTTGAGCGTCGCTCACAACAAAAGTTACGAGTCTGATAAAATGTGCTCATTACTAGTCTGTTATAGCTCCGACCTCTCAAGAAGTGAGGTTAGGTTAATCTTAATGAAATATACCTAAGTATGGTAGAAATATAATACTTTAGAAACCAATTTGGGCTAGATATTTGCAAATTAAGTGGTTGGGGTAAAGTATAGCGGGTCTGCATGCAAAATGTGTTGGGTACAATTATTCTTTATATTCAGAAGTAAGAACTGTTTTCTAACTCAACCCTATCCAAATACTTGACCCCCTACCCCCCCCCCCTAATGTGCAAATATATAACCCAAATTAAATATTTTCCTTTTATTCTGTCACTTCTCTTTGTCATGTATCACGCTAAGCTGAAAGAAATTAGCGAAAAAAGCCGGTTTTAAAAGGCGTCAATGGATGAGCCACTTTAGTGGTCGGCCCTATAACAAACAAGTACCATTTACTCCATTTACGAAAAAAGGGGGATGTACTTTCGTAAATATGTTCTTTCATTTGCGAATTGAACTCAGTTTCGAAATCATCCTAGTTAATCTTCTTCTATTTATTTGTTTCAAGTGAATTCGATCCCTTTGATCACTTGTTAATACATAAGAGAGATTAGATACCAGAGAAATTCCATTAATCCTCAGGCAAATTTTTCCGCTACCAATCTAGGACGGTATCCATTCATGGGGACGGTATCCCCCGTCATGTGTGAAAAAGATATGGAAATGATTAAAAAAAAACAATAGAAATTAGAAATAAAAATATTAAAATGAAAGTCAGGAGAGAAATTAGAATTTAAAAAGCACAGAAATTATTCCGCATATGAGGGGAAACGCCCTGTCCTGAACCCCCCCACTGTTTACTGTAAAGTCTTATAGTAATTGGAAAAAAATACTTCTTATTCAATTTCAACGGCCCTTATGTTTGAGTGGTCGTTCTTATGGAATTTGGGCAACAAGTCCGACCTTAATGTACATAACTGGGAGTTCAGGAGGGGGTAGCACCCCTTATATGAATAATTGTATCTGTTTTTTAAGTTTTAATGCCGCTCCTCACTTTCGTTTGAACAAGAAACTTTTGGTTTAAAATTTACTGTTGCAGAAAGAAGTAGGTGCAAGGGGATATGTTTCAGCGATGAAACCAACTTAGCTTTGCTAATATTTCTGAGCATCGTGACATACTCATTACGATAAAATTATTATTATTGCAATATAATTTATATTATTAATTATAAAGTAAGGGTTTCGTCACGATTCAAAATAATTTGTAAAATTAAAGAAAGCCAGCTATGCAACCCTAAAATGCTTACGATTGGTTTCTATATAATTTCAGAGCCTCGACTATCGTTAGTTTAAACAATGACTTCATTGGGTAGTGTGGTCACTGGAATTTTCTTTATAGCCAATATTGGCTGTGCAATTTGTTGTGCCCCGAAGCACAGTAATGACAAAATTTCGTGCAATGACATTAATGAATTTTCACAATTTTTGGTCACGTATGAACAAACGATGATGAAAACTTATCCTAATTGCAAAAACAGGGAGATTGAAGAGATATATGAGAAAATTAGAACCAGCGTATTAGAGGATGTAGAACCAAAAACATTTGAAGAGTTTCACTGGATGGTACTCTCTGACCTGGAAACGATAGAAAGAACTGTAAAGCTGATGGAAGATGACAATGACATCCTTGAGCAGGTTTATGATGAGGTGGTGAAACTTAAAAGTGAAGTTAGTCATCGGATTGATGATCAAAATCGAATAATTCAAATAACTTTCCCTGATAAAGTTGGAAATATGAAGACGAAGGCAATTCCCGTTGACAGAGAAAGGCTGTCGTGTGATGAAATATTGAAAACGGAAAAAAAGCTGGTAGAAGGATCAAAAAAATTTGATGAAACCACATTCTCATGTGATGATGAAACAAAAAAAGATTTATATCTTAAAGCGAAAAGAAAGTTTTCGATTCAGAACGATAGTTATGCCACCGCAGTTACTCCTGCCATACACCTTCTTCCAAAATACACAACTGCCCTGAAGTCGTTGCCTAACCCTAAGAATTATAAAGAGCTATCTTTTGCCATTCAGAGTTTGAATCAAATTAAGGCGTATACTGATCTTATTATTAGAGAATTGGACTCAAAAATGTCTAAAGGTATTTGTACTGAAAATACAGTTAAAACTTATAAGAAAAAATTTTGCAAAAAGGAAATAATTCACGAAATCAAAGGCCCGCTCATTTCCTCAGCTCATAATAACGTTAGCTGGTTTTCAAAAGAGGGTTTTCAGTTTTTCCGTCGGGAATTCCCTAACATTTTCATGCAGACGAAGAAGAATAATGGTAATTTTATTTCTTTGCCGCTTGGTCTGGACACTCATGAAGCAGCAACAGTGAAGGATCGAGATGAATACTGTAGCGGCATCGGAAGACGAGCTCGGCACGTACTCTCATATGCAGAGATAATGGATGTTCACGTTCAGCTTAGGCTATTCGAAAACACAGCCAGATCGACATATCTGAACAATATTGTCGAAGACCCAGATTCAATTAAAGCTTGCTTGTCCCTTATAATGGAACCCCTCAAAGATAAAAGCTCTCTTCATAGTGTTAGCATTTTCACAAATCAGGACTCGTTGGTAGACACTCCTAGCAACAGCGAAAAGTTGTTTAGTTCTAATAGTAAAGATGACGATTTGGCTAGTGCAGGCAATGAAAGTGAGACTTATTTTTCAGAATCTGAAGACGCCTCTGATGAATTAAAGCTACTTGAAAAACAAGATCCAACACCAGACCCCTCCAGCACTACCACTACTACTACTACTACTACTCGAACTACTACAACGACACAAATAATCGTGATTTTACCGGTTATTCTACCAATAATTCAAGTTGTCCCGGTGATTCTTCCAGTTCTTGTTGAGTTTGGTCATCTTACAACAGACATAGAATACGGAGTAATCTTTTTCGAAGATTTCTATGATGACTATCCTTACTTTCGTCGTGCTTGTGCAGCAACAAAAGGCTATGACTTTTTTACTTTGCTGGATTCTGCACGATCTTGCTGGCTTGCGAAGGAGCAAAACCTACCCAAATGTTTGCAAAAACCAGTGATGCTAATGAAAGCTGGGTCCATGATAAGCCTACCAAAGTTTGCTTATACAAATGCGTATTTGGAATATACCAGTAATTGAGCTTTGTTTTAAATTAATTTTGTCACTGGGTTTGGAATAAATTATGTTGATTATCATAAATTAATTTTTATATGTATTTGAGTATCTTACAGGTTCTAACTCAAAAGCCAAAAATACAAATTTATTGGGAGACATTTCTGCCTTTCTAAGCCAAAATAATACTTATTTTGTGTTTTGGTTTTATATTTTGCATAATCATTAGATCATTTTCACAAATCTTTTTATAAATGGTAAAAAGCCTTAGATAACGAAATAATGCACAAAATTGAGAACACAAACAATGGCAATTGCAGAAGGCTATACTTGGCACACCAAAGCCTGGTCTACCAAAGTTTGCTTATACAAATGCGTATTTGGAATATACCAGTAATTGAGCTTTGTTTTAAATTAATTTTGTCACTGGGTTTGGAATAAATTATGTTGTTTATCATAAATAAATTTTTAAATGTATTTGAGTATCTTACAGGTTCTAACTCAAAAGCCAAAAATACAAATTTATTGGGAGACATTTCTGCCTTTCTAAGCCAAAATAACACTTATTTTGTGTTTTGGTTTTATATTTTGAATAATCATTAGAGCATTTTCACAAATCTTTTTATAAATGGTAAAAAGCCTTAGATAACGAAATAATGCACAAAATTGAGAACACAAACAATGGCAATTGCGATAGGCTATACTTGGCACACCAAAGCCTGGTCTATTAGCCAACAAGCCGAATTTATTGGGAGGTATCTCTGGAATCATAAGCCAGAAGGACATAGGCTTTTGTTTTGATTTTTGTTTTGTTTAGGCTTTTAAATAGTCGAGCTAACTTAATCCATTATAGAATGGCCCTAGCTTCTGTAATAGCGGTCAAAACCACGAACTTCAACACGACAATTGCAATGGACCATACAGCCTATGTTTTCTTTAGGTGACCGTGAAAAAGGTACGGCTTAACGATACGCGTTTTTCGTTGAAGAATCACTATGAGCCCTCCTAGGCCCTAATTTATCAGCCTGCAAAAACATCGGATCTTGAATGTTTACTCTTAGTTCGAAACGTTCTTTCCGCTTTTCTAAATAATAAGTAACTACATGTAGATACAACTTCAAGATGCAGGTTTGTCATTGAAAAATCGCTATCACAGGCGTCAATTTATAAGCCAATTTATAAGCCATAAAGTTATAAGCCAATTAAAATCTGGTAATAACCGCGGTAATAACCTCTAAGTACCGCGACGTTTGATTTAGTCTCCTGAACGATTTGTAATTTAGATATAGCTTCAATATACCTATTTTTCCTCCCAAGCCTAAATAAATAATTTTTATGCGCAAATTTCCCAGCTATCAATCAGCAGTCAAATGAGTATAGAGAAATGCTTGGGGGGAGGGAGATTTTAATTCCTAATCTCCCTTCATTCCGAGGAATTTTTTTTCTGACCAAGTCGATAAAATGGGTGGTGTGGGGTTATAGCTCCCCTCTTATTACAGAAATCTGTCAAAGTGAAACATAAAATGGTTAGATTGACATGCCTATCTTCACAAAGATTTTTTTTCAGCCCTAAAATTATTTTTTTATTTTTCCGATCCCATCCTCCAAAAGAAAAACTTTTACAGGGCGATTATCATCATTGACCTATTGTGGTGGGAATATTAAAATTGGATAAAGCAAACGGGGTTGAAGAAGGTTTTTGGTACCTTACCTGACATTTAAGAGAGCCTTTGATCAAATAGTTCGCAACCAAAAACTGTGAGTAAAGAGCGATCTTTGTCAATAGAAACTAAAAGTCTAAAAATAAAGTTTTGATTACAATGCATGCGACAACAAAATCCATTGTTTATGCTGATCCTAAACATAAAAAAATTTGGTAATTTATAAGGTGCTCATTAGAGGCTATTGGAAGACGAAAACTAAAGAATAAAAAAGGGGTTAAACTTCCCAAAAATGGGTACAATATCTATGGAAATTACCCAATGAAATTCTGCTTGTGTGAGAAGCCTAAAACCAAAGTCTACAAAATAGGGAATTTCTCATTTTCCAGGGAAGGAGGTAAGTTTATCTTTTCCTAGGAATAAGGGTCGTATATTATTGACAAACAATTCATTTGAAAAAAGAAAACTCTAAAACCGGTACCCTTTTAAGCAACATAAGGGACCACGTCACAGGAAAGCACCGAATTCTTGCGTTTTGGCACATAAAGCGGTGATTTCAGCACCAGAAAGTCATCGAGCATAAATTCTGAGAGCAATTGAACTGGTAGTTTTATAGCCCCCGATCTCAGAAGTCCTACTAACGTGTAGCATAACGTTTCCCCCTAAACTTAGATTTAGTCCATGCAAAAATGAACACTTATTACAGACCGTTTATTCAACAAAACTAACTGCAATAGGGTAGGGCCTATTTGCACACCATCCATTAGGGTCCTAGCAGACCGATTCTTTTGTGGAGAGGGGCTACCTAAGTAATC
Source organism: Artemia sp. Qi Xiang Cuo (assembly GCF_049724085.1). Classification (NCBI taxonomy): domain Eukaryota; kingdom Metazoa; phylum Arthropoda; class Branchiopoda; order Anostraca; family Artemiidae; genus Artemia; species Artemia sp. Qi Xiang Cuo. The sequence goes on from NC_142801.1 coordinate 22,309,490, forward strand.
TCTAGTAGTTCTATATTCTTACAAAGAAACTGATTGTTTATCTGTCTGTCGTTATAATTGGTAGCGATTCTTCAAATGTCGTGGAAAAATACTAATTTTCGGAGGTAGTAAAATCGGAATATTAATAGGTGATTAGTGGACGAGAAGCCCAAATATCTCAGTTGACAGCGCATATGTTACAAAAAATATCCAAAAGAAAGTTTTATAGTTCAAAGACTAGAAAATACAATGTATCTTTTTAATTCTCCGATACATTGACATTAAGGTTGCGAATGACCAGTAGCTGGAGCAAACTTGAATTCAGTGCAATTCCATTTTTAACAAGCTAATAATCGGAAGTTGGGGTTTTGCACAGTTATTTTCATCCGATGAACCTTGTAAAACGATGGGGATGAGCAAAAGAAACAGTAATGGCTAGAAGTCTTTTTCTTATTTCTTTTTCTTTTTCATGTCGGGCAACTAGAAAGCAGTTGAAAAAAACTATGTGTTTGTTTCTACCTGTGTTTGAGTGGGTTTTTTCAGGTCTCGTTCCTTATCTTTGTTGAAATATATCGAAGAAACTTGTCAGTAGAAGTGACCCTATTGATCGTGTCACGCATCCCTGCTGCCATCTACAATTTAGTTTAATGCTGACGGGACATAATTTATTCAAGGATTATCGATCGAGTCTAATGGGTGGGTGTGTCAAGGTCAATCGATCTGTTGTTGTTTGGCCACGTGCGAATGACATGAGGGGTGATTTACATAATCGATGGGGGAATTATTGATTCACGAGCATGGGGAATTATGAAACAATATGGTCATAGAGTCCCTAGGGAGAAAGATTACGTAATCGCTCAATGACCTCTTTTTCCAAGATCGATTTATTTGATGTTTTTCTCGGCTAGCCTGCCCTGAGAACTTGATTTACATAATCGCTAGGGGAAATTATTGATTCACGAAGGGGTCATTAAGAAACATACATGGGTTCATTGTTGTTTGGCTAGCCTGTCCTGAGAACTTGATTTACATAATCGCTAGGGGAAATTATTGATTCACGAAGGGGAAATTAAGAAACAAACATGTCTTCATTGTTGTTTGGCTAGCCTGCCCTGAGAACTTGATTTACATAATCGCTAGTGGTAATTATTGATTCACGAAGGGGGGAATTAATAAACATTAAGATTTCTTGAATCTGTGATTTACATAATCGCTAGGGGAAATTATTGATTCACGATGGGGGAATTAAGAAACAAACATGGCTTCATTGTTGTTTGGTTAGCTTAACCTGAGAAATTGATTTACATAATCGGCGGGGAAATTGTTGATTCACGAAGAGGGAATTAAGAAACATTAAGGCTTCTTTAATCTTTAGGCCTGAGGGATTTATTTATTATTGTTGTTTTTGGACAAGTGCATGCCATAAACCACGTGGTGCTGTCACGAGTCAGAACACCTGTGCTGTCGACCTCAATTCACCTATCGTGAATCAATAATTCCCCTTAGAAACAACAAATTAATTTCCCTTTCTTGACAGATCAATCAATCAATGACATCATCTGTCAGACTTTAAAAATTTTCGCCTAGAAACATTTCTCCAGGAATAGATCCAGGTCATTAATGTCTTTGCCTCGGGAACAGTTCTACTGGTCGAACTCCAAAGGATATTAATAACCAAAGGCCATGGAAACAATTAGGCAAGAAACATCTTAGCGATGAATTGTTTTAGCGTGCGAGAAGGTTTCCTATTAATTTGAAATGCGTTAGCACAGAGATGCCAATAACAAAGGAACACGCTGAATTTGCGTTTAGGGATTATTTGGGCGAAACCGTTTTAGACAGGTAATGGAACTATTTCGGCGAAACAGATAGAGACATTTTAAAAGAATATTTTTGAAGAGATTTTAGAAGAGAATTTAATGGTGAAACTCTGTGGTCGTTATAATACACAAGTTTCATTTGAACAGTGTTGTGAGGTCCTCTAACCCAACCCCAAAGGGTTCCAATCCTCATACCCCAACCCCGAAGGAAGCCCCCGGTCCTCAAAGGTCCACCGGGCTCCCAAAGGCCCTCCACCGGTCTCCAAATGTCCCCCAGGCCCCCAACTGCCCCCCCGGACACTCAAAGGTCCCCCAAGCTCCCAAAGGGCCACCGGCACCCCCAAAGGCCCACCCCAGACCCTCAACGGCCATCCCCGGGCCCCCAAAGGCCCATCGAGCTCCCAAAGGACCAACGGGGTCCCAAAGGCCATCCACCGGTCCCCAAATGTCACCCAGACACCCAAAGGCCCTCCCTGTGCCCCAAAGGCCCTCCCTGTGCCCCAAAGGCCCTCCCCCAGCCCCCTCCTCCTCCTCCTCCCACCTCCTCCCACCTCCTCCTCCTCCTCCTTCCTCCTCCTCCTCCTCCCTCCTCCTTCCTCCTCCTCCTCCCTCCTCCTTCTACCTCCTCCTCCCACCTCCTCCTTCCTCCTCCTCCTCCCCTCCCCTCCCCCCCCCCCATTCCCTAATCATTTTTTATACTTTTTTGTGCATTGAGACACAGAACGACCCCCTGCCCCCGGCCCCTCCCCCTCCAAAGGTCTGATTTTTTCAAAGTTCATTTTGAATTTCTTTCGTTGAAATGCAAGAGTTGGAATATTTCAGTAGTGTGTTATTGTAGTTTACCCTGTCACAGTTACATTCCCTTGATTTTTCAAAGTTCATTTTGAATTTCTTTCGTTGAAATGCAAGAGTTGGAATATTTCACTAGTGTGATGTTGTAGTTTACCCTGTCACAGTTACATTCCCTTAATTTTTGATAGTTCATTTTGAATTTCTTTCGTTGAAATGCAAGAGTTGGAATATTTCAGTAGTGTTTTGTTGCGGTTTACCTTGTCACAGTTACATTTTCTTGATTTTTCAAAGTTCATTTTGAATTTCTTTCATTGAAATGCAAGAGTTGGAATATTTCAGTAGTGTTTGGTAGTGGTTTACCTTGTCACAGGTACATTCTCTTGATTTTTCAAAGTTCATTTTGAATATCTTTCGTTGAAATGCAAGAGTTGGAATATTTCAGTAGTGTTTGGGTGCGGTTTACCTTGTCACAGTTACATTCCCTTAATTTTTCAAAGTTCATTTTGAATTTCTTTCGATGAAATTCAAGAGTTGGAATATTTCACTAGTGTTTGGTTGTGGTTTACCATGTAACAGTTACATTCCCTTAATTTTTCAAAGTTCATTTTGAATTTCTTTCGTTGAAATGCAAGAGTTGGAATATTTCACTAGTGTTTGGTTGCGGTTTACATTGTCACAGTTACATTATCTTGATTTTTAAAAGTTAATTTGAAGTTATTAAATTTAAATGAAAGTGTTGGAATATTTCAGTAGTGTTTGGTCATGGTTTACCTTGTCACAGTTACATTCTCATAATTTTTCAAAGTTCATTTTGAATTTCTTTAGTTGAAATGCAAGAGTTTGTATATTTAAGTATTTTTTGGTCGCGGTTTACCTTGTCACAGTTACATTCCCTTAATTTTTCAAACTTCATTTTGAATTTCTTTCATTGAAATGCAAGAGTTGGAATATTTCACTAGTGTTTGATTGCGCTTCACCTTGTCACAGTTACATTATCTTGATTTTTCAAAGTTCATTTTGAATTTCTTACATTGAAATGCAAGAGTTGGAATATTTCAGTAGTGTTTGGTCGTGGTTTACCTTGTCACAGTTACATTCCCTTAATGTTTCAAATTTCATTTGAATTTCTTTCGTTGAAATGCAAGAGTTGGAATATTTCAGTAGTGTTTGGTTGCGGTTTACCTTGTCACAGTTACATTCACTTAATTTTTCAAAGTTAATTTTGAATTTCTTTCGTTGAAATGCAAGAGTTGGAATATTTCACTAGTGTTTGGTTGTTGTTTACCATGTCACAGTTACATTTTCATTTATTCTAAAAGTTTATTTTGAATTTCTTTCATTGAAATGCAAGAGTTGGAATATTTCACTAGTGTTTGGTTGTGGTTTACCATGTCACAGTTACATTTTCCTGATTTTTCAAAGTTTATTTTGAATTTCTTTCATTGAAATGCAAGAGTTGGAATATTTCAGTAGTGTTTGGTTGTGGTTTACCTTGTCACAGTTACATTTTCTTGATTTTTCAAAGTTCATTTTGAATTTCTTTCATTGAAATGCAAGAGTTGGAATATTTCAGAAGTGTTATGTTGTGGTTTAACTTTTCAAATATAACAGTTCTTTATTAGTAAAAGTTAATTTTTAATTTCTTTCTTTGAAATGAAAGAGTTGGAATATTTCAGTAGTGTTTGGTTGTGGTTTACCTTGTCACAGTTACATTTTCTTGATTATTCAAAGTTCTTTTTGAATTTCATTCGTTGAAATGCAAGAGTTGGAATATTTCAGTAGTGTTTGGTTGTGGTTTACCTTGTCATAGCTACATTTTCATGATTTTTCAAAGTTCATTTGAATTTCTTTCGTTTAAATGCAAGAGTTGGAATATTTCAGTCGTGTTTGGTTTTGGTTTACCTTGTCAAATTTAAATTTTCTTGATTTTTAAAAGTTCATTTTGAATTTCTTTCGTTGAAATGCAAGAGTTGGAATATTTAAGTAGTGTTTGGTTGTGGTTTACCTTGTCACAGTTACATTTTCTTGATTTTTCAAAGTTCAATTTTAATTTCTTTAGTTGAAAAGCAAGAGATGGAATATTTCAGTAGTGTTTGCTTGTGGGTTACCTTGTCACAGTTACATTTTCTTGATTTTTCAAAGTTCATTTGAATTTCTTTAGTTTAAATGCAAGAGTTGGAATATTTAAGGAGTGTTTTCTTGTGGGTTAACTTTTAATATTTACATTTTCTTGATTTTTAAAAGTTCATTTTGAATTTCTTTCATTGAAAGACAAGAGTTGTACTATGTCAAGAGGGTGTGTTTTGTGGTTCAATTGTCACAGTTTAATTTTTTTGATTTTACTATGTTCAATTTGAATTTCTTTCATTGAAAAACAAAAGCTGGAATATTTCAGTAGTGTGTTATTATCGTTTACACTGTCACAGTTACATTTTCTTGATTTTTCATAGTTCATTTGAATTTCTTTCGTTGATATTCAAGAGTTGGATTATTTCAGTCGTGTTTGTTCGTGGTTTACATTGTCACAGTTACATTTTTGTGATTTTACAAAGTTCATTTTGAATTTCTTTCGTTGAAATGCAAGAGTTGGACTATTTCAGTAGTGTTTTTTTGTTGTTTACCTTGTCACAGTTACATTTTCTTGATTTTTCAAAGATCAGTTCGAATTTCTTTCTTTGAAAAGCAAGAGTTGGAATATTTCAGTAGTGTTTGGTCGTGGTTTACCTTGTCAAAGTTACATTTTCGTGATTTTTAAAAGTTCATTTTAATTTATTTAGTTGAAATTCAATAGTTGGAATATTTAAGTAGTTTTTTGTTGTGGTTTAACATGTAACACTTACATTTTCTTTTTTTTTAAAATTTAATTTTGAATTTCTTTCGTTGAAATGCAAGAGTTGGAATATTTCAGTAGTGTTTGGTTGTGGTTTACCTTGTCACAGTTACATTTTCGTGATTTTTCAAAGTTCATTTTGAATTTCTTTCGTTGAAATGCAAGAG